>NC_056745.1:1389316045-1389355801 GCF_019279795.1 Protopterus annectens | reverse complement strand
AGGGGCAACCAATTGCACCCTGTAGCTATCACACAGGTGTGGATAATGATCTTACTGCTCTGACACTCCTATTTAGGTACCTCTGGCATTTTGCAGTGGCAGCAGCCTGTTGCTGGTGAGTTTGTTATTACTTATCAGGCTTGATAAAGCACAGATCATATTAAATGCATGCTATCTGCCATGTGGCCATTTAACACATGTACACATAATGTATGGTGATCCTGTTAATATATACAGGTCAGACCTGCAATGCATTACAGTGGTTACCCATGTGGAATATTTAAAGACTATATGAAACACCTACACTAAACCTTACAAACTGTCATTGCCAGATGTGTGGACAGCTGTAAATACAATGGTGGAGGTGTAGTTCACTGTAGGGACATGTACTACAGATCAGCATCACACATGTGGGGAATACAAACAGTACTATACAGAGAGCATATGTGTGCACACACTCTATATGTTTTGGAGCTGGATTATAACAAACCGGCAGGGGTCACCCTTGTGGAGTATACCCTTGCTATGAATGTCACACAATGTTATCTGCTATCTGACATGTCCATGACATTTTGTGGGCTGACTGCAACAGTGGTTAACTATCCTGCATGATATATCAAATCCCAAACAGACCACCCTTTGTCTGCATAAATCTGTTCTCATTGGAGCATATGACATCTACGGGTGTATGTCATATGGGACAACACTGACATATGAAATAGATGCCCATCACAACCATTGGACAAAACATGTTTACACATGGCCATGGAAGATGGCCAGAGACATGAAGCAACACAGACAGTAGAAGGGATGTACATGTGTGTACACGCTGTTGTACATTGGCTCGACACAATACAACTATGGCCTTTGTTTAATGGTTATAATGCAGATGTGACACACTAAACATCATACAGGGCTGTGCACACCTTGTGTAGGAATGACATCAAAACACCACAAAACATGTCTTGAACATTTTGAGTGTGTCACAACATGAAAGTTTCAACCTATACAGTATCCAAATACATACATGTGTTGCACAACATACACATACAACCACAGCAGGCCACAGATACAGTACATTCACTTTGCTAGTGTCAGACATCACTGTCATTGTTGCTCCTCATGTGTGTGAGGTACACAGATGGCATGTGGAACATGGTGTACTGCAAAGTTACCCATGTCTGGGCATAGTTGCCAGGCATCCACAATATGATTGCAGATGTACAGGGGTGTCATCTGTATACCCTTCAGTGACCTGTGTCACACATTCCACATTAGGGTTTAGTGTGTTTACACCTCAGTGACATGGGTCACATTCCACATTAGATATGTATTGTATCTGAAGACAGTCATGGCTATGAATTGTGTCTGTAACTCACACTGTATAGCAATAGTGAAGCCGCATGATGCCCTGCAATGGCTATGCACATCAGCTCAATTGCAGTATGTCACTGTATATCTGTAGGGTGGACTGACAACATTGCGTCAGCTGAAGGTCCATGCTAATATAACACTCCCCTGCATTGGGACACCAGTACCTCACTGTATATTTGAAAGGACACCATTGTGTTAAACATGTATGCATGTCATTCATCACTTCAGCAGAAGACATGTCATAATACATGTGCTTGGCAAGGTCATATGCCACACATCAGGCCGGTGTACTGTTAACCTGTGCTGGTCTGTGGCACCATTGCAATGTAGGGACAGCCATGTCAAACATGTGAGTGCAGCCACATGCACAATGTTGAACAGTCATGCACTGTTTATGGGGAGATATGCAAGCTAGGGCTCTGGCAAACATGGCATTCACTCAACATACCCTTCTGCTCACGTCCTCCTCACACATAGGGGCAGTGGCCAACACAAAGCATCACTGGCAGATGTATCCAGGTCAGCGATGGTCTGTTATGATGTGGGGTATGGTGCACAAAACATGGCAGTGCGATGCAATGGTGCATAGTGCATGCATTGTGTTTCAGGTTTGGGGCATAACCTACTAACACAAATTGTGCAACACAGGGATGTATGCTAACTGCTGCTATAATTGTGTAAGCTGCATGCTTTCTGCCATAACACATGCATGCTGTTGTGTGCAACTCAGGGATGTATGGTAACTACCACTATAATTGTCTAAGCTGAATGCCTTCTGCCATATCACATGCATGTTGCATGCCATTGGGTGCCATATCATGTGCCTGTCTGTGTCTGTCTGTGTGTCTATCTGTGTGTCTGTCTCTGTGTGTCTGTCTCTGTATGTCTGTACTGTGATGTATAACTGGTAATGTACAGTTCTAGTCTGCCTCTCACATGTGTTGATGTAGGTGTGTTTGCCTCCTGCGGTCCACCTGATGTTAGTGTCCCCACAGACTCTAGCAGTGATGATGAAAGTATGATTGAGGCACAGGCAGGGTTGTCAGGGGCTGAATCTGTGCCACTGGTTGGCATTCCTCCTGTATCCCCCTCATCCCCGCACACAGATGTCATGCTTACACATACCCTATCACCAGTGGCCATAGTGTAAGGACAGGTGGTAGGTGGTAGCATGGAACAGGAAAGTGTGGAGACTATGGAAGGTGTGCCTGCATACCATGATCCCAGCCAACTGACTGGTGATGTCCCACACAGGCATGTGACCAGGGCTGCTTGTAGGGGGCTTCTGGCCAACATGCCCCTGCAAGACATAGCACATCAGCTGGTGTCACCAGACACATGTTTCAGGCTGTAATGGAGGCACAGGCATGTTTTGAACAGCACAACAGAGAAGGTCTGAGGCTTCAGAAGGCTGGTGTCTGTTCTTTAACTGACAACATCCAGGCAATTGCAAATGCTCACCATCAGCTTGCAGATGTTTGGATGGATGATTTTGTGACATGGTGGGAGTCCTTGACAGTGGCATGTCAATCCTTGAGCATGGAATGTCTGTGCTAGAACATCTGGTGGGAGTAAGGCATCGGGCACGTGGACATAGGCCAGATACACCAACTGTTGATGGTGTACTTGAACATGCTACTTCACATGCCTGCTCAAATAGTGGTGGTAGCATCAACAGTGCAGCTGGTGCTGTGCTGTCCACACCAGGACACAGCAGGCCATGTGCACATGGTCCTGGATGGTTCCAACAGGGACACGGTTCCGGTGGACATGTGTCATCAGACAGTACCCAATCTGGACCTCTGCCTGGTAGTGGCCGTGCAACCTCTGGCAGGCGCAGGTCACGTGGCCGTGGTCAGAGACTGTGAACTGTACAACCTGCCCTTTACAATCTGCAGCTGTCAATAATACCCCTGTGTAGGCCAGACACATGCCAGACCAGTGTGCATACATACACACACACATCAGAAACAAATGTTGGGCACCTCAACACACACACGCATAACATCCACACATGCCCAATGAGATAAAAGGCCTTAACCCACACACATGATGTCATCCAATGGTGCAGCCTAGGCTTCTGGCAAACATTATCACCCTGTGCATATGATGATGCTTGTGCTACATCCCTGTCATCCATACCATCGGTGCAGGGACATGGTCATATGGTCTGACGCACAGGGTGAACATACTAGGAAGACAATTGTAGATTACCATTGTTGAGTAGTGTTGATAGGCAGCAGACATACCATGTACTACAGTTTTAGAATGCATTTTGTACTCTTGACAGTATGTATCATGTGTAACACCAGTAAATGCATGTTGATCTTGATGTTCAGCCTTCCTCTTGCAGGTGTAATTGCATGTGCCAAATGTGTGCATGCAGACTACAAGGGGGATGTTAGTGTTTTCAGTTAGTGTCCCATATGCAATTTTAGACTGCTCACAGGTCTGTATGACAATACCTGCATGCACTTTGTAGCTTCCACATCACAGTTATAATCTCCCACATTTCAAACATGTTTACTGATCTAATGGTCCAAGAACATGATAGCTGTGTAGTAAGCTACAGTGGCCAGAGCCTCACATCCATACTGGGTGACATCACAGGTATAGTTACCCAGAGCGGGGAGGAGGTAAAAGAGTGGTTCAGCAGATGACAAGGGTAAAAGCCAGTTGAAAAGGTGGTTTCTCTTTGGAAAGCAGTTATACCCGCTCTCATGACAGGATGCAAAAACACATACACCCCCAGGGATTTACAAACACAGAAACACATACAGTTGTCATTGTTAGGATTAGAACCCCTGCACAAATCATTATTATAGTACTACACAGTTATGAGATGCACCACAGAGATTACACATTTACAGGCAGTCAGAATGGCCTTCTACAATTGAGGACATCCACAGGGATACAAGATTGCAGTGAATATGTGGGGAGGGGGTATATCAGTAGACTATGGTAAAACAAGCCTCACCCCAGGGCTTACATGTTTACAAGCTGTTAGAATGCCCTTCTAAGATTGATGACATCAACAGAGATACTAGATTGCAGTGAGTGGATGTGGGGAGGGGGTTTTATCATTTGAGTATGGTAAAATACAGCCTCACTCCAAGGATCAGACAGCCATACACACCCACACACCCACACACACACACACACACACACACACACACACACACACACACACACACACACACACACACACACACTGTGGCATTCACAAAAATATACAACTAAGTCACACACATACAGACACTTGACATGTGTGAGATTCAAACCCCTGCCTATGTCTTGCTTTCTACACTTCACTCTGTATAGAAGATGTTTACAACAGTGTACAGGAGAGTAAAAGACATTGGTGATGTATTCCCCACCATGCGTGACATATATGGACACACACACACTTGCCAGTACTGGGAATCAAACACCTACCTATCTCATGATAGGTATTGCAGAGTTACTGCACAATCACAGATGCTACAAAGCGTACTGAAGTTTACCTTTGCCAACTGTGCTGACATATGCACAACATATGCACAGGGGAGGTGTTTCTGTTACAGGTGACAAGAGGTTTGCCTTCAGTGTCACCCTTACTGCATTCTACTTTGTGTGTCTTCCCCTTCAATTAACAACACCAGAGCTTAGCAGTTACACAGGTTATTGTAGGAATGGTTGTAACACACCTGTGAGCTGTCTTCAGTTATCATTCATCTGCAAAGTAGCCCCACCACTTGGTAGTTATGTCCAAACATCTGTCCATACCTAAAGTACAGCTTACTGTACTTTGAGCATATCACCATATACACTCGGCAATGTTCATAGGTTCATAGGTTCATAGGTAAGTACTAGGCTATTGGCCCTGGGGCCTGTGCAAGCCCAGCGAAAAAGGTACCCTGGCTTTTGCCACTCAAGAAAATTATTTTCCTGTGCCACTGTCGAGCAGAGCCACAGAGCTGATCCCTGGGGTGAATTTCCTATTTCCTATCCAATCATCAAGATTTTTCTTGAAGAGTGCTAATGAGGAGCTTTGTTTGATATAGATAGGTAGTTTATTCCAGAGTATGGAAAGTCTCTGGGACAGGAATCTATCCCTCCGGCATGTTCTGTTTATTGTGGTGACAAGGTGTAGGTCTCTAGAGCATGTAGCTCGGAGGGATTGGGATTTCTTTAAGTGGAGCATGTCCAATAGCTCTGGGTTTGACATAGCTTTGTATGTTAGGCAGAGATCACCTCTGAGTAGGTGATATGCAAGGGAGTAAAGCTGTAGTTTTTTGAGACTATCTGCGTAGGGCATCTGTTAGAAGCCGGTAATTCTCTTTGTGAGGTATTTCTGTGGCCTTTCCAGTTGTTGTAGATGTCTTGTGAGGTACATACCAAAAGGGGCATTGTACTCTATAATGGGTCTAATGAGTGATGAGTAGAGGGGAACAATGACCTCTTTTTTTCTGGATGAGAAACCTTTTGTGATGAGGTGTGCCACGTAGAAGGATTTCCTGACTACTGTGGTGATGTGATTATCAAAGGAGAGACTACTGTCCACCTGTGTCCCAAGGTCTCTTATCATACTTTCAGTGTTAAGTATACTACCACCTATGTTGTAGTTAATGGGTACACGGTTTTTACCATAGGGGATGACAATGCACTTTTTGACATTGAGCTTGAGGCCATGGCTTTGACACCAGGCATCTGCCTCAGTGAGGCACTTTTGTAGGATGTCCACATCATTAGGAGTTTTGATTATGGCTCCTAGTTTGCAGTCATCTGCGAACTTCGTTAGCCAGAGACCTTCTGTGTTAGCCTGTACTTCAGAGAAGTAGATACCAAACAGGAGAGGACCCAGGACTGAACACTGTGGTACTCCACTTGTCACTGGTCTGAAGTCAGATTTGGAGTCTGCTACTTTCACAGTGTGGGGTCTGTCAGTGAGCCAGTTGGCAGCTCATCTTGTGACATAGGGATTTATACCTAGTTTAGTGAGTTTATCTATAATTCCAGAGTGGGGATGGTGTCTAAAGCCTTGGCAAGATCTAGATAGGCTGTGTGAACCACCTTACCCTTGTCTACGGCTTTGATGACTGCTTCAAAGAAGTCTATCAGCTTTAGGAGACATGATCTGCCTTTTACAAACCCAAACTGGGTGGGGTACAGAGTTTGGAGATTACCAATGTCTTTGTTTATAAGTTCCATGATGATACGTTCCATGGCCTTGCGGACCAGGCTCATCAGGCTAATGGGGTGGTAGTTGCCAGGGTCCGTGGTGACTCCCCCCTTGTGGAGTGGGATAACCATCACTGTGTGCCATTCAGCAGGCACAAAGCCTGAGGTGAGGCTATGATTGAACATGGTACTTAAGTGGGGTGCCAGTTCGTTCTGTAGTTCGTGTAGAACGCAGCCTGGCATGTTGTCTGGTCCCATGGATGCTTTGTTCTTGGCTTTGGAGAGTGTGGTTTTTACCTGTGCAGCCATGATTACAGGAACTTTGCAATCTTCCGGTATAGAGATGGGCTCTTTAGGGGTGAGAGGGGGTAAAGTTAGCACTGAACCTATCTGCCAGGATGTTGGCAATATCAGTTGGGTCTGTATATTTAGTGCCATTGTGCTGTAACTCAGAGCAGATCTGAGTGTTGCCATTGAGATTCTTGACATAGCTATAGAATGCTTTGTGGTTGTCTTTAGAATCAGTGGTGATTTTGTTGTCGCAACTAGCTTTGGATGATTTTATTAGGGATTGCAGCTTCTTACTAAGGCTGACCAGGGAGCTCCTCCACTCATGGGATTTTACTCTCTTTTGCAACAGTTTCTTCCTTCTATTGTACAGTTTGTTTATGGCAGGTGATCATCAGATTGGCTTCCTTTTTTTGGAGGATAGCGTCTTGGATCTGTTTGGGATAGCACGATCCATGCACTTATGTAAGTGCTTATAAAGTGCAATGTTGAGGCTGCATTGCAACTGCATGATGTACTAAGGCAACAGTCACCTTTAAACATCAGACACTCCACACATATGGAATCTAAACACACATCAATACATGTGCACATATGCATTCTCCATCAGTAAGTGGACTACCAGGTCAAGTGGATACATTACACACCTTCCCCACACCATGTGTGAAACCTAGCTGAGCATTACACCATATTGGATGTTCTATTCATGTACCGGTAGTACACACAACCACCTTTACTGAGTAGCTAAGTGGACATTTATGCCAACAGCACATATCAGCAAGCGACACACACAGCAGTATTTCATGTCATGATGCCACAAAATGTTAGTTGACAGTTCCACTGTGAAGCCAGGGCACTGTAATGGTCAACAGAGTGCACATCATATTTGCCACACACACCTCATGATTACTGAAAGAGTGCCATCAATGTGCTCTGTTTGAGCTAGGCATTACATTTGTTCAAGCATGTGTGAGGTCTGTGCCTTATAAACATCTCACCCCAGCACATTGTGGCTATTCTGTTAATAAGGTGCATGTCCAGACAGCACACATCATGCATGTCTTGCAATTGTTGACATGGGGTATATGTAGGAGCTGTGGGTCACACATGGCTGTACACACCATGGACATATCACCTGTAACTACTCAGGAAGATACAGAGCATAACTGTATTTACCTGAGTCTGTCAATACAGGTCATGTGTATAAGGCATACAGTCCTGTTATTTGGGTATGTTTGTAGGCATTGCATTTGGTGGACATGTCTAATGACATACATGCCACCTGGATTGTTGTATGATATGATAGGTGTTGTGGGTGACCAGCAGAGGGGGATTATTACCTCTGTCAACACAGATATCAAACCCTATGTACTGTTAGCATTCAGCAGCCATGGACCTATCTTCCATGTGCATGTGTGTAATGAATGTAGTTACCTGTATGTACAAAGGACAACAACAGCTATGGTATTTTCATGTATGGTGTATGAGTGTGGGATGTACATATCCAGGGCAGGTACGTCTAGGTCATATCCAACCATGAGGGTGTTGTTTACTGGTGTATAGCAGCAGTCAACTGTGTTACTGCTGACAACATCCAAGGGACCCTGGTATGTGTACAACTGACCTGGTTAAAAACAGTAGTATTATTGAATTGCATAACACATTATGCAACTGTGTCAGTACATGGGTACTTTACACAGTTGATGCAGGGCTAGGTACAGTCCACCAGTCAAAGGTTATTTGGTGTTGTACCATAATATTTCATACCACATTTATGGATGTGTGTTGGTAGTCTGAGGACAGGGTGGGGTATGTATATGAGGATACAAGCTAGAATACAGCTTTTGCCACTGTCACCTGTACCTGACTCATCTGTGATGAATTATGCTGGAGTAGCGGTCTTTACTTGTGTGTAGCCATTATGAATATGGGGACACCATCACCTGGAGTGGTCCGTACCAGTGTTATGGCCCACATGTTTGGATCTGAGGTATATGGTGGTAGTGCTATTGTGCACTACAGAGCCTTAAGCCAGGTGTTCCTCACTGCACAGACGTCAGTATTCCCCATTATAGGTTCTACATTGAGCAAGTGGATTATGAAAGCCACATATCTAGCACTGGTTAGCATAAGCATCCAATACAATTGTCTTGTAGGTGTCAGGGTGTTACTTCTGTGTTTAGGACATTTGCTTTGGAATGGCACTATATGGGTAAATGCAACCTAGATATTATCCACACTCCCTTGAATGATGGCTGCATGTGCTATGTGACAAAGGCTTGTCTTCTTTCACTCATGTCATCCCAGAATGACAGACACTGGACAACCTCATCATTACAGCAGGACATTGGCTCATTGTTTTGGTGAAGAAGTTACCACTCGTACCATGACATAACTGTGAGTGGCAGTATTGTGCTTGGTATCAAATGCTACATCTAAGGTGATGGACAGCAGCAGACATTGTGTAGATGACCAATGTGAGATATACTTAGTGGAACAGTCCTGCTAATAATGACAACTACTAACACAGGCAGGCGAGGTCATATTGACACCTGCACCTCAGTACCATTAGACAATGGGGCTCACATATTATGTTTGCACATGCCACTGTTCCAACTATGATGCCACTGTCCACAATCTGATATCAATGTATGCCTTTCAGGGCAGCTATGTGTGTGACACATGCTGTACTTTGCATCCACCTGTGTGTCCCAGTTAACCAATTGTCTGTCACTTCCACACATGCATGATTATGCATGCTTCACATATATATGGAAGTACTTCATGTACATGTATATCACACAGCACAGATGCAGATATATCATTTATGGGCCACATACAGGTACCTGTTAGTAAACCTGTATGATGTGCATATATACTGACAGTTAAAATGTGCATAGCTGTAAACCTGTGTGTTTGCAATAGGAGTACATTACAACGTGTTCTGTACATATCAGTGTATGAGCATGCCCACTGTGGCCTTCTGTAGTTAGAATCAGAGTGCATCCCAAACAGCCTTGTGCTACTAAGTGTATGAGCGTGCCCACTGTCAACTTGTGTAATTGGAGTCAGTGCATCCAAACAAGCCCTTTGTTTCTAAGTGTATGAGCATGCACAGTATAACCTTGTGTAGTTGGAGTCGAGTGGATCCCAAACGGCCCCGTGCTACTAAGTGTACGAGCATGCCCACTGCCACCTTGTGTAATTGGAGTCAATGCATCCAAACAAGTCCTGTGATTCTAAGTGTATGAGCATGCCCACTGTAACCCTGTATTGTGATAGTAGTAGTCCATTCCACAGATGGACATACTCCAGTACAGGGCTTGTTGTGCTACAAATACACCTCTCAGGCCTACCTATGTCTTATCTGCAGATGATGTGTCTTGTTTGTGCATACAGGTTGTAATGGACTCCTACTTTAAACACACAGGTTTACAGCTATGTACATCTTAACTGTCAGTATCCCTGTTGATGTCCTCAATCTTAGAAGGGCATTCTGACTACCTGGAAATGTGTAATCTCTGTGGCGTGTCTTGTAACTGCGTAGTACTGTAATAGTGATCTGTAAACAGGCAGACATTCTGATCCCACCACTGGCAAGTGTGTGTGTGTGTGTGTGTGTGTGTGTGTGTGTGTGTGTGTGTGTGTGTGTGTGTGTGTGTGTGTGTGTGTGTGTGTGTGTGTGTATTTGTGTCTGCATCCTGTCATGAGAGCGGGTTTTACTGCTTTCCAAAGAAAAAACACCTTTTGCACTGGCCTTAATCCTTATCATCTCTAAACCACCATTTTCCGCCCTCTCCACTCCAAGTAATCATTCCTGTGATGTCACCCAGCTCAGATGCAGAACCAGAGTAACTGTAATTGTATGGGTTCTGTGCCACATCCCCCAACTGCTCAACACTCTACTAGTAACCTTTACATATGCAAGACTTGTAAGCACAATACTGGCAAGTGTTTGTGTGTTTGTGTGTGTGTGTGTGTGTGTGTGTGTGTGTGTGTGTGTGTGTGTGTGTGTGTGTGTGTGTGTGTGACTATCCTGTAGCCAGGCAAACACATGTGTTATGTCTTTTAACATGCTGCACACCATGGTAGTCATTTGTGGTGAGTGGAGTCTACAGAATATTACATAGGTAGGAATAGAAAAGAATAGACAGTCAAGAATGACTATTGTTGGGTATGTTACTTTCCTGTGCCACTGTCGAGCAGTTACACAGACATGATCCCCAAGGTGTATTTCCTTACCCATCATTCCCCCCCAAACTCCACAATCCCTGAGGTGTATTTCCTTACCCATCAGTCCCCACCCCAAACTCCACATACACAAGAATAATCCCTTCTCTGGTGAACTAATTAAAATGTAAATGTTATAATACAAGAGTTGCCTGTGTTTTGTGTACACTTCAATTCCTTTGGAATCCTTCTGTGTCGCAAAGGGTGGTCAGAGATGTTTATATATATGGCTATAAATGTGTCTGTGTATATACACATATATATATATATATATATATATATATATATATATATATGTGTGTGTGTGTGTGTGTGTGTGTGTGTGTGTGTGTGTGCACATCACAGAAATGTATATATATATATATATATATATATATATATATATATATATATATACATATATATATATATATTATTATTTATATTTTGTATGTATTTAAAACAGTTGTACATATGTAGACTTATCTATGTTGCTTCACAAAGTACAGTACATTAAAAGGTACTGTACATATGTACACAAAGTGACTGTCCCATGTGTTTTCAGTACTGTGGAATACCTGTAGTAAACTGTGTATTCCAAAAACCATGAAACATGTGTGTACCTCAGATGGCTTAGTGGTAAGTCCAGTGACTATGGTGTCTAGGGTTCAGGACCTGCAAGGGTTGTTAATAACTTTGTTTAGGCCAGAATAAGGTGGGTGTAAATGTGTTTTTACGACAGTAAGCAGCAGGTAAACATGTTTAAAAGAAATGTCAAACTTGCAGTACACTTGAAATGCCCTTCTTTGGTAATCCTGCTGATGTCATTCATTGTGAAATACACCTTTGGGGAAGAGGTACTTCAGTAATGTCTGTGGTGCATACTATGACTGCGTACTGCTGTAGTGTAATACACTAGTTAGGAAGGGGTTTGAATACCAGCGATGGAAGGTGTGTGTGTGTGTGTGTGTGTGTGTGTGTGTGTGTGTGTGTGTGTGTGTGTGTGTGTGTGTGTGTGTGTGTGTGTGTGTGTGACTTGTATCCTCTGTAGTGGTGGTTGTAAGTGTGTGACACCTGTGGGCACAGTGGATGGGGTTTTGCATATTTTGTATGTTGGCCATACTCTTATATCACAATGTCAACCATACAGGGATAACAGATGTACATTAGCTGTGCGGCTGTGGTGCAAAGCCATACCCATACATGTGACATCAAGGCCAGCCAATCACAGTTAGCAACCCCACTATTACCCAGAGCACACACTCAACCCATGTGTCATGCGCACACACATGCCTAGGCAACAGCCAATATGTGGGTAATACACTGCATATTGGCCACTGATAGCAACTATGCAGTGATAGCAGTGGGCTACAGAGGGCATGTCACCCTGGCCATCTGACCAATATGCACGTACATGCACACAGTGCACCTCAACCATGTTCCCCACTGGACACCTGCACCACCTATGGTGCCTTCACATGTGAATTACAATGGACATACCATGCCTGACAACATGCTTACAACTGCTTTACAGTGCCTTAATCACTCTCTATCCATCGGCCCTTGTTCTGCCTAGCAACAAAAGAAACAACCACTGCTAGTCTTGAACCCAGGACCATGAACACCATAGCCAACATAATTTCCCTCTAAGACACCTTAGATATACATAACCCTGCTGTATTCACAAACATATCATCCGGCCCAGTCATTCAACAGTACAGAGAATGTATTCCAACATGTAGATGTATGTGTGTGAGAATATATTAATGTCTACACAGATACAAATGTGTATGTATGTATATATATATATATATATTTATTTATTTTTTATTTATTTTACATTTGTTGACCGGGCTAGTCTAACTGGATACATGTCCATTTTCAGTAGAGGCCCGGGGAGATAAGCTCCACTTTAAACTAAATAAATCAAGACAAACAAATAAAAGTCCATGCAATATATAAAGTATATATACTTGAAGAATTTTTTCATCAACTTGAGTTATACAGTACTAAAAATATACAGATTGTGACTACTGAGTTTAATAAGGTAAAATACAGTATTATTACCAAGGGAAAGAGATAGATATTCAACATTAGTATATTGGGTAAGAATGTGCCTTTATAAAGATGTAAATTGGTAATGAAAAAGTGTATAACACAGAAGTGAGAGAATTATTGAATGTATGTACATGACGAAGTAATTACAGTCATAGTGAAATAAATAGATTGGTTAATATACAAGGTGGAAAGATAAGAGCTCACTGAAGAAGGCAAAGGTTGTTAGTAGCATACTCAGTGATAGCATCTTGGGAAATAAGATACTAAGAAGGGGTGAGGGATGAATTTGCTAATACTGCAACGTGGGTTATTGGAGGAGATTTATAGAATAATGTTGTATTGGGGGTGTTAGTCAGGGTTAGTCTAGGGACAAAGCCATTGTGTTTTTAGTTGAATCTTTAGTTGCTTTTTAAAGAGTGGTAACGATGAGAGAGATGTAAGTTTAGTGGGAAGCTTGTTCCAAATCTTCCCCACTGTATTAGAGAAAAGAGAATCACCTGCCTTGTTGTGGGATTTCTGGATGGTAACCAGTAGTTTATTTGCTGAACGAAGGTTAGTAAGGTTTGTGTAGGGGGAGATGATGCTACTGAGAATAGGAGTATTACTAGGCTGGTACAGAATTTTATGGATAATGGAGAGTTGTTGAAATTCTAGCTGGTTATGTAGTTCAAGCCATCCTAGAAGTCTGAGATTTAGACAGTGATGAGTTCTAAATGAGGACCCAGTAGCAAACCTGGCAATATTGTTGTAAGAAGTGGACAATTTGTTTAAGTTGCTTTTGGAAAGATTAGTATAAACTGGTGAGGCATAGAAGAGGGTGGAGATCAGATGGGTCTGGGCAATAGTAGTTCTGGCTTCTGGGGTGAGAAAAGGTTTTATCCTATATAAGGATCCAAGTTTTCTGTTTACAGTTTTAATAGTAGCATTAATATGTGAGTCAAAGTTGAAGTTGTGGTCAATCAATACACCTAAGAGTTTTGTAGTTGGGTCAGGAGCTATGATTGTACCATCGATGGATGTAACAGAGAAATCTATTGGGGTGGATTTAATAGTTGGAGTAAATAGTAATAGTTTGTTTTTTTTGGCATTAAGGAGGAGGCGACAATGTTGGAACCAGTTTTCTACTTGGTTAAATACTGTTTGGGTGATGGACTGGAGTTCAGATGAAGTGGATGCTTTACAAATCAAAGTGGAGTCATCTGCGTATTGTATGCTGGTAGGTAGAGGTAAATTAGTAGAAAGGTCATTAATGAATATGGAGAAGAGTAGAGGTCCCAGGATAGAGCCCTGAGGGACACCAAGGGTAATAGGGAGCTGTTTGGATAGGTTATTATCCCAAAGGACAGCCTGCTGTCCATTTTGCATATAGGATTTGAACCATTGTAATGCCTATGTGTCAAGTGAGAATGAGTTGAGTATGTGGAGTAGTATTTGATGGTTGACCATATCAAAAGCTTTAGAGAGGTCAATGAACAGAGCAGAGGAGAGCATGTTATTGTTGCGATGTTTATTAATGCAGTCTGTAAAGGATAGGAGAGCAGTGGTGGTACTGTATATATGTATGTATATATATATATATATATATATGGGTCTACTTCTAAAGACCGAACCAACGATTCCCCGACACAGAAATCACCGACGCCAGAAAACCGACAACACACAAACCCGACAACGCGAAACACCGAACACCATAACACCGACACACTACACGTAAACAACACAGTACACTACAACACATATCCACTAGCCCTAACCCAAACCCTAACCGTAAGGTCCGACACTACCGCACACTCTCCCTACCTGCACCCTAACCCTAACTCACTTACACCAACCCCAAGCTCCGACACTACACACCTCCCTACCTGCACCCTAACCCTAACTCACTTACACACCCAACCCCAAGCTCCGACACTACCGCACTCTCCCTACCTGCACCCTAACCCTAACTCACTTACACACCCAGACCCCAAGCTCCGACACTACCGCACTCACCTATCACACCCTAACCCTACATCCCTGAGTATTGCACACTTACCTGTCCGCTCCCTACTCCTAAATCCTCACTATCGCATACTTACCAGGTCGCGCTTACACATTCCCCTTGTCGGTCTTCCGTCTGTCGGGATTCGAGCGTGTCAGTCAACTGCGTTGTCGGTCGTTTCGTGTCGGTGATTTCACTGTCGGCGAATCGGCGTTTCGGTCATTAGAAGTAGACCCATATATATATATATATATATATATATATATATATATATATATATATATATCCACATATCTGTAAGCAGGTATTTATATTTATATAGGTATATACGGACATACATCTGTAGATAAGGTGGGAACATAGCAGAAACATTTATGTCCACATGTACCATGAATGGGGTTGACAGGCACAAACAACATACATCATGGATGAATAGGTATCCCCCCCACAGCCAAACATGTCTGCCCTGCAATACACTACCAACTGTTGCAGATCCCATAACCAGGACCTTACACAACAAGGCCACATGATGTTGACAGTACCCCATCCCACCTGTATGATATCAGGCTGGTATCAGTAACATATCATGCAGTACAGTCAGGCTCATAATGACTCCCATTTTGCAGTCGTCTGTTACCTTTGTTAGCCAGAGTCTCGTACTGTTGTCCTGTACTAAAAAGATGTAGATTTCAAACAACAGTGGTCCCAGGACTGAATCATGAGGTACTCTGGTTTACTATCAATTTTTCGATTGCTACTTGTGCGATTTACAAAATGTCGAGTGATGAAATGTAGTCTGTCAACTTTGAGAGGCAGACAGTCTCCAAGTTTGCTTTTAGTTTAAAAATGTCGACATCGATATTTTTGGACATCTGGCTCGGCATTTTCTTCATTCGATGTTGTGCGACCCGACATTTTGGTTTGACAATATCAGTTTTCAACTGTGTTACAGTCGACTAATTGATTGTAAACCAGTACTCCACCTGTCACTTGTCTGGGGATGGCTTTGGAGACGTCTACACCTACAGTTTGGGTTCTTTCAGTAAGCCATGTGGCAAACCATCAAGTGGCATAGGTATGTATGGCCAGATTAGTATGTTAATCTCTGTTTCCAGACTGGTGTATGGTATTGAAGGGCTTGGCGAGGTTCACATAGGCACTGTGCACTGCCTTACCCTCTTCAACAGCTATGCAGACAATTGGTTTCAGGAGGCAAGAGTGGCCCTCCGTGAGCCCAATCTGTGTGGGGTCCAGTGTTTGAGGGTTGCCAATGTCTGTGTTCCAAACCTCCCTGTTGCATTCCATGACCATGCAGATCAGGCTCATCAGACTGATGTGACAGTAGTTCCAGGGATCCAAGGTGGATCCCCCTTGTGGCGTGGGATAACTGCAGCTGTGTGCCACTCAGTGGGCACCAGGCTTGATGAGAGGTTTTGATTACACATGACAGTCTGGTCCCATGGATGATGTATTCTTAGCTGTGGATAGTGAGGTTTCTGCCTGTGTGGCCGTGATTACTGGCCAATGGAACTCTGTTCATATTGCCATGGGCCCTTTTGAGGGTGAGAGGGGGTGACTGTGGCACTAAACCAATCCACCAGGATATTGGCACAATCCATGTGCGCAGTCTGTGCAATGCCATTCTGTCGTAGCTCAGAGCACTTCTCAGCATTGCCAGTTAGATTCTGGACATAACTATAGAATGCTGTGTGGTTGTCTATGGAATCTGTGGTGATTTTAGTTACATAACTAGCTTTGGAGGATTCCATGAAGGATCTCATCATCTTACTGTGGCTGGTAAGGGAGTTGTTTGCATTCTTGGAGTATCCTTTTTGCTTCAACAGTGTCTACCTTCTGTTGTATACTCTGTTAATGGCAGGAGACTACCAGACTGGCTTGCTTATTTGGGAGGTGAGCATTGTGCTTCCATGTGGGATGTCAGCAATCATGCACAAGTGGATGTGCTTATACAGTACCTTAGTGCAGGATTCATCAGTAGAACTGTCAGCTCCTGTTTCCATGGGTGTCACAAACATTGTCACCTCTGCCTTTAGTAGCATGAAGTTGGCTTTGGAGTGGTCTTTTATGGACAACTGTATATACATTCCTTTCACATGTTCACTTTGATTAGCCTATGGTGGGATTACTGTGGTAAAACCTCAGTCTCATGTAATGTTGTGATGGCTTAGTGGTTAGTTACTGTGACTATGCTGTACAGGGTCCTGAGTTCATGACCTGCAAAGGTGGGTTATTTTGGTCCAGCCAGGACAGCGGTTAATGCATACAGACTAATTGTGGCAATTTAGGTTAGTCACATTCATTACAATTCAAATGCCCTACATTGGCAATCCTGCTGATGTCAATCACTGGGGAGTACACCTTTGGGGAAACAAGTACTCCAGCAATCTCTGTGGTGCGTGCTATAACAGTGTAATGCTGTAGTGTGATATAGAATTCTGGTAGGGGTTCAAGTTCCACACATGGGAGTTGGGGATGCTTTTGTGCCTGTTCCTATGCCTGTGTGGAGAGCACTGCATGTTTGGCTAGTCACACTCACTACAATTCATTGGCCCTATGTTGGCAATCCTGCTGATGTCACCCACTTAGAAATACACCTCTGTGGATGCTGTAACCCAGTAATCTCTGTAGCGCGTCCTGAAACTGCATACTGCTATAGTGTGGTACAGTAGTTAATTAGGTGTTCTAATCCCAGACCTGGCAACTGTGCGTGTCTTCATCCGTCTGTCTCTGCCTGAGGAGAGAAAAATGCTTTTTAGATTAGTCACACTCCATACAATTCACATACCCAACTTTGCAAAGGCATTCAGGATTAGGCTGCTGATGTCACCAACCTGGAAATACACGTCTGTGAACCTTGTAGCCCAGTAATTCTTATAGCGCATGCTATAACTGCGTAATGCTGCAGTGTGATGAACTAGTTAGGTAGGAGTTTTATTCCAAGACATGGCAGGTGTGTATGCTTCTCAGTCATATCCTGTGTGGAGGTGGCTGTGAGTGTCTAACAACTGGATTTGTTGAGTAGTGGGTTTTGTACTTTTACTATATGGAGGCCATATTATATGTCACAATGTCCACCTGACGAGGATTACAGATTTCAATCAGCCAAGAGACTGGGTTGGCAAGCCATAACCCTACATCTGATAAAAGGCCTGATGAACAAAGTGAGCAAATCGAATATTACCCAGAATACAGTCTGAACCCATGTCTCATACAGAGACACACTTGCCTAGAAGACTGCTGCTACATTCCTAGTACCCTGCCTATTGTTGACAGATAGTAAGCATGGTGTGATTGCAGTGGGCTGCAGAGGGCATGGCACCCTGTCCACCAGTACAATAGGCACATAATTGCGGACAATGTACCATCACTATGTTCCCCACTGGACACCTGCAACATATGTGGTGCCATCAAATTTGATCCACAAAGGATATGCAATGCCTTACACACATGCCCTGTATGGACAGATGCCACTGACACCAGGGAATACCTGTATCATGCTATCAATGCAGGTGGCACTGAGCACCAGCACATTTGTAGAAGATATGGGCAGGTAAGGACCTCCCCTACACCCTTCCTGCACATCCCTAGCTATCTTGCCTACTGTCTTTCCCTCTTTGTACCCCTTTTCATCACCTTCCTGCAATAAGCATGTCTATGCCTGTTCGCACAGGGGTAAACGGGAGTAAGCACTTTTAGCAGTAGGTGGGTTTTACCCTGTTTGCACAGGGGTTAGCACTGCCTACACAGGTTAAGTAATCTAGAAGCTAACTGAGTGTAAGGAACTGTAACTGGCTGTTAGCACTGCTTCCCGATGTGCAAACACGCTAACTAGTAATTACATATGCTTACTACTGCTTATTTATGTTTATACCTGCTTACTAGTGCCTTATTCATTATGACACTGTCACTTCACTCCAGTTCACATTTAATTGTTATTATGCAGGTTATACAGCAAACGGATGTCAAAATATGTTAATATACAGATTTCTAATGGAAAATGGTATGTGCTGCAGTGGGATTCAAAATGGGAATATCTGTTCATTAGGCGGATGCTCTAACCACTACACTATTGCTGTGCTGCTTCATTTGGATATATACCCATATACCCATGGATCCTAGTTCCCAAACACCCACCCCAATACTTCACTGACACAGCAATCATCCATTCTCCAGTTGGAAACATGGTGTATCCACACCACTACACGGTCACTCCCTACTCCTCTGGACCCATCCCATGGGTTGACTCACTCCACGTATCCTCAGACATCCCAACCTTTTAGTCCACAAACATTGGTGAAATGAGTGATCAATAGGACACTATTCCCAATTTTTGGGTTGTCCCACCTGGGACACACGTCTTTATTTCAAGATTAGACTCTATACTTCATTACTTCGTTACTCCAGTTAACAAGACACTACAATAAATTAATAACTAAAACTATATGATAATGCACATGTTACACATGAATAATAATGTACGAGTTCAGCAAAATTATATTACAATAAGACCGGTTTAGTGACTGGCATTGATGCAGCTGGCAAATCACAGGAATGATTCCACTATTCTATAGTGAGAAAGTCTTCACATTTTATTATGTTTGAGAACAGCACTAACTTCAAACAAAATACACACTTCTGAATTTTTGCAGATTCGTCCCTTCCCTCTATCTTCTCATAACTCTAATACTATAGTACTGCAATATACAACGGAAACAAAACAACAACTTATTTCACCATGGAATTTTATATCCCAGCAAAATCATGCAACTGTTACAAAGGCCATACATTTTGCATGCTATTGAGTTGGGATATATAAGCCACAGTGCAGAGAAGAGGGTCACCGTCTTTTCTGTAATGCACTATACATAAATGTTTATTTATTTAACATATGTTAACCGAGTATGCAGACTGTTCCAATGAGTCTGGACTCTATTCAATCATGACTTGAGCCTTAGAGGCCAAACAATACAACTAAACATACATGAGAATCATACCTCTCAACCTCTTAATGTAAGAAGTCTAGCCAAAGCCAAATATAATTGGGGCGGCAAAGATTGGGACATACTGGGATCAATTCTGTAGCTCTGCTTGACAGAGGCTCAGTAAATTGATCAATGGGGAAGCGTAAGCTGACACACCTTGGCTAGGCTTATACATGCCCTTGGGCAGATAGCCTAGTACCTACCTATGAACCGATTACATTTATGGTTATGCACAACCTATTATTCTATCTACTGTTGAGGTTTGTATGGGCACTTTCATGTTATTTATGTCTGCAAAAGGAATGAATGTGGTACAGGGAATGTACTTCTACATATAGATATATGTATGTGTGTATGCATATATATATATATTTATAACGAACTCGCTGACCTCCACGAGGTGGTCCAATTAGAACTGAGCCATCCAACCCTGACATGCCTGGATCCATAATTTCATACCCATGGTTCCTCCACCCCACCTGGGTTCAACATACATGCAAACCATCCATTCTCCAGTTGCTATCACAGCCATAACACACCTCCATACATTGCAACTCTCCCCAGTGTTAGGGACCCTACACGTATGTTGTCTCAACCCATGTATCATCAGGTTCTCCCACCATTTAGTCCTTGAACATACCTGCCCTGGCTTGTGTAATGGTCAGAAGTCCAATCAACCTGGAATTATACCCTGTAGTTGTTTGTAAGGTTGACTTAGCAGGTTGACAATGTTACTCCCACTGGTAGTATCCTGCCTGTGGTTTAAGAAGCAGTGATTTGCTCACCCCTGCCCAGCTTGATATGACATAAGATGACAGCACAACATAATACAGGTGTTGCTGTTGTTTTACTTCTCATTCTTTTTGTATGCTTTAATGTCACGACGTTCATTCTTCATACATATATATATATATATATATATATATATATATATATAGGTTTACTATTAAAATTTCAAAACGAACTCTGTAGACTGTACTATTGTCAAACACGGAAATTCGAAAATGGTAATATCGATGACAAAAAAACAACCTAGGAACAGAATTTAACATGGATCGAGATAGGTGTTCAGTGTTATTCCGAACTACAAACATCTCCCCTATCTTGACCCATGTTAAAACCCGTTCCTAGGTTGTTTTTTTGTCATCGATATTACTGTTTTTGAACTTCCATGTTTGACAATAGTACAGTCGACGGAGTTCGTTTCGAAATTTTAATAGTAAACCATATATATATATATATATATATATATATATATATATATTATAGCTGTACATGCACATACATCTACATAATTATATACTAATTATATACATTTCCTATGCTGTTGCACGACTGTGCTGGATAATATGTTTGTGATAAAATCAGATTTCTGGTATATCTGCTATGGCTTAGTGGTAAATAACATTGGCTGTGGTGTGCAGGGTCCTGGGTTTGATCTTTGCAGAGACTGAGTTATTTTGTTGCTGGGCAGAACATGGGCCATTGGATACAGAGTGATTAAAGCACTTTTAAGCAGTTGTGAGCGAGTGTGTGCAGGTTTGTGCGATGGTAAGCAGTGCTAACTTCCGATTACAGTTTCTTAAATTTACTTAGCTTCTAATATGATTAATGTGTGTAGGCACTGCTTACATCCATGTGAAAAATGATATGTGCTACAGTGGGACTTGAACCATACATGTTTGTTTAGTAGGTGGATACTCTAACCACTACACTATTGACGCTAACATTGATTCAGCATGTTTTTTTCTATTTGGATGATTTTGATGTGTAAGCTGCGCTAAGCAAAGGGCAGCGACATGCAAACATGCTGTGCTTCGCTTACACTTTAAATAATGGAAAAATATAAATGTAAAATAGGGACAAGGGGAATTTAAATGTAATAGTTCTAGGGACAGGGGCTCAAAATTTAACTACTTGCTTGTGTGTTTACTGCTTTGATTTTATTTCAGTGTTCGTGGACACTCTTGTATGCTTTGCATACATTTCAGTATCCACAGACACTGAATTAATTGCTTACTATTAGAGGCAAGCTGTAATAGCAAGCATTGTAGGATGTGCAACTGTGGGGGCATGTTTAAGCCTCCGTGCCATGCTTAAATATGCCCCCTGCACTCGCACACGTCTCCTGTGCAAGTAGAGGGTGCAGTGGCACACCCTCATAAATATTCATATGGTGCTGCTGCACCATCTCTAAGGAGGGCACTCGGTGCAAGGCTAAAGCCATCCTTGCGCCGAGCTTCATGAATCCTGGGGATTGTGCTAAGAGAGCCATTTGCAATTCAGGAAATAATTGTACACACTGTGGCCAGCTGTAAAACAAGGGTAATCAGCCAGATATGCTAATGAGTATGTTAATAGCTGATGAACATGTTAATTAAGCAAAAAAGTATGGCAGAGCAATTCTGAAATGGATAATATGAATGCAAGCACATTGTGCTCATTTTAGCTCTGAATTTCAAGACATGCCGGAATGTAGTCACATCTTTGATAAATGTTAAAGGTTGCTGCAACCATTATACATCTGTTACATGCAACAGGCTCTAAATGAGGTTTGGTAACAAACCAATTTGTCCAGGGACATCTTCAGGTGGCGGTTAGGTAGAATTAATAGTGGAACTTGAGAGGGTGGGGAGATGAAAACATTATGTGGACATGAGGGTTTACTGGGAGGACTGAGGCAATGGTAGAGAGGGGCTTAAGTGGTTTATGCAAGTGTAGCTGGGTTAAGAATCACATTTTGGCATGAACTTGCTAGTGTGAGTTTACGTCCAAGATGACCTATAGGCATGGCTGGTGCAGGTAGGCCTTGGATTAGCAATGTTTAGTAGGGGAAATTAAGTTGCAGAGTATATATAAGTAGTATTTAGGTCTTGAGCAGCTGTCCTGTCCAATACTAGCCTCATAAAGTGTTGGTGTTTTTTTTTTTCTCCATGTGGGAGAGCTACCTTGAGATTTAAGGAGGTTACATGCCTTCCGGGCTACAAGGGTAACACAACTTTTGCTGTAAGTCGAGAGATTAAACTAAGACTTTCTCAACTTGGGGTCACTCTTACCTTTTTGTTGACTTCTGCTGCCCTTTCAGCTTCTGTGGGGAGTGCTGTTGTGAGTGTAGCACTGTTTTCAACTGGTGGTACTCTGGCAGCTGGGGGTTGTGCAGTTGGGTGGATCTGGGGCAACTCAACGTCCATGCTGGTTGTGCTATAGGGTAGTGGTATGTTCTTCAGGTATGGGTACTGTGGAAGGACACCTGTTATTGTAAAAAAAAAAAAAGAAAGGTAGAAGGGGCTGCTTTATTCCTGTGAGGATTGACAAGTGCAGGTCTGATGCTTGAGTTGCCTGTGAATAATGGCTACAGGCAGTGCATGCGCAGTGAGTTCTGTCCCTGTTTATTAAGTAGTTTACAGTTACAGGTAGGTGAAGCGGTGATATTTAAAATTGTCCCTTTGCTTGGGTCTTTGCACCACTTTCCTGATTGGCTATGCGTGTTGGTGGTGTGGATCCTTCTCAGCCAACAGAAACAAAAAAAAAAAAAAAAAAAAAAAAAAGCTCTTATGTAGACTATTACAGTTGGATGAGTAGTCCTATTTAGGGGTCAACTAGACCAAATTATTGAAGCTATTATGCTGGAGTTCCCTACTTTATCCCATCTAAAGAAGACGCGGAGTCAAGGAATGCAAGGTGTCAGGCATCAGTGGCCAGTGAGGGAGGAGTACATCAAGTCACACTCAGTAAAGCCTTGTTAGCTGAGAACTAAGCTTTATTTGCAGTAAATTAAGGTTTAGTGACAGGGTATAACTGTTTTTGACTGTGAGTTTGCAACTGTTGTTTCATGGTAGCAGAGTGGACATGCTGGAAGAGTTATGTAATATTTCTCAGAGCTGCTTTATAAGTCAATTGTTTTAAGTACTGTTGGGTAATGGAGGAAGGCTACCATAGTCTGTTTTGAGTTTTAGTGTCTTTGCGTGGCTTTATAAAAACAGATATCTAAAAAAGAATATGATGACAATCCTACAGTTCTGTATAGTCATTTGAGTTGTGAAATGGGAGTTTGTCATTTTTCTATATAGCTAAAATGGCGGATGCTATGCTCCAGTGTTTGCCTCGGTTTGGCAGTGAGCCAACATAGGATAAACTTAAAATTTGTTTAATAAATGATTCTGTGCTCAGGGGTTTCATTGTTTCCAGCTTTGATTTTATCAGAGCTTTAATTTAATTTACCCTTTTTGTAGTCTGAAGTAAGTTTTTATTTGGAACGTGTTAAGAGTAGTTATGATAGTTTATGGTTAATGCTCCGTGATCACTAGTTTACTCAAATTTTAAGCTATGCATTGGTTTTACCAACTTGGTATCCTTTGGAAAAGTGCATGCTAAGCATAATCCTGTTAATTTACCAACTTTCCATATTTATAACACCAATATTTAAATCTGTCCCCAGGCTTATGACAAGACTCATTCAAATTTTGCAGTAGGGGGTTCAGAAGGGTACGAGTGGGTAGAGCGGAATACTGCTACCTCATCAGCGGGCAGGTTACCTTGGCAGCACTAGTAGTTCAAGGTGGGCTGGAAAAAGTTGTGTTTTTTCTTTCTCTGCTTCAGGAAGGTGCAACTGTAGCATAGATGACGTCAGTGAGCAAATTACCAGTTTTACAGGGAAGCTTCTGTGATGGTTACTCAGGATTCAAGGAATCCTGATGAGCATCAGTGGGAGTGGAATAGCGAAGGCCACATATAGAGTGGACTTGGGCTTGTCGCTTGTTGCAGCATCTGAAGAGATAGTCTGTTCATCGATCCCTGACTTTGACACTGATTTTAGTTTTGCCATCTTACTCTTATCTAAATCTAGGAAGTTTAGGAGGAAAGGCAGTGAATCGGTGAGTTTCAGAGGTAATGTGTCCAATTAACATTTATTACAATGTTCGGCTTATTATCAGTTGTAAGGGTGATGGTGCTTCCTACACAGCTGGGAGAACTTGCGAAGGCCTGATTTGTCAGAACTGTAGGTTGTAAGGGAGGGAGTCTTGCTCTGTGCGGAATGGTGCTTCATTCCCTTTGGGACATCCTTGGTGTCTTGGCTGCTCATTTATCTATTTGGGTCCTGGTCTTTGTGGGAGAGTCATATGCAGACTTTTACTGTCACTAGGGTGGAAACGGTAACCTGTGTTGGTACGTGTGGTCTGCACGAGGCCATGGATTCCACTTAGAGGCAGCAGGACTAGTGTGTAGGAGTGAGTGTGTGAATTAAGTAGGAATAATTTGTCTAATGTTTGGGTGAAATCAATTTAAAATATGTCACTTTGGTCATTACTATTATTATTAAGTTTTAACACCTGAGAAGGATGGGGATGTCGGTAGATAAAAATGACTGACTCTACTGAGATGATAAATTTAAAAGTCATTAGTATATCTTTACAGGACTAATGTGCATTTGTGATATCCCTTATTTGTAACACTTGCATTAGTTTACAAATGTTAGGGGAGGGGTTGTGGGGCATAATTTTGGGGGTTGTTTGGGATTAAAGTCCTTGTCTAGCAGAGACACAGGTGGAATCCCAGGGGTGTATTTTCTGTTTCTCATCCAGTTGACCAGGTTGTGCTTGAAAAGGGATAATGAGGTACTCTGAGTGGAGAGAGAATCTATTCCACAGATGGGGGAGTTTCTGGAACACAAATCTCTCCCGTTAACAACTCCTATTGATGCCATGGACCAGGTTGAGATCAGGCTTGTGGGTTACTTGGGTGCACATTTGTTATTCTATTGGCTTTCTAGGTTTGGGGGAGCAATATATTCAGGATATCCCTATTTGGGCTTTGTCACTCCCTCTCCCATTTTTATGGCTTTACCCAGATTTTGCACCCAGAGGTTTGTAGCCGTTTGTTGATGAACATGGTCGTATTTTCTACTAATTCTGTTATTATTTGTGTTGTGTCAATTGGGTTGGGAAGTATAGTGTCAGAGTAATTTATGCCTGGTCCATATTGTTTGCATATTCGAGCAAACAGTGGAAGCAGGCTACAAGATAAGTTATATCGGTTTTATGAAGGGAGATACCTTTTAAGTACAGTACAATAGTTGCATTGAGTCCTTTGTTATGACTTGGTGCAAAGGTGATATGACCCCCCCCCCCCCACTGATTGGCAGTGTTTACTTTACAAAGAAAAGAGTACAAGGAGTTTGACTCTCTCTGGGGTTTGAGGGCTGCGGGCCAGTATAGTGGCCGTACAGTTGGTGAGCAGGGTATGCTCCAGTCAGCTCTTAACATCATCATTAAGAAGTTTTGGTTGTGTGTGTGCTAAGAATTTACAGTTTTTTTTCTTTTGCAGGTGGGGCATTGTGGACGAGGCATCGGTCGGTGACCTGAAGGTGGTGGGTTCTAATGGAGATGGAGGCCATTACAATGTGGATGTCCTGTTGGTTAGAGCGGTGCGCTGTAGGAAGTGATTTTTGAAGATGATGTATTCTGCTGTGTTGGTGTGCTGCTCTGGAGTGTTCCTGTTGCAGGAGTGGGCACTATGAGGTCATAGGTAATCTTACTTTGTGCTCATAAAGGCATGTCAGTGTTGGTTCAGATAGGTGGTAGTGGGGGCACGTGAGGAGAAGATATGTTGGGGCAGGGTGAAGCTGGGTGGGAGTTGTTTATGGGGAGTAGTATGGGGTACCACAGGTGGGGTAGAGTCAATTTCCAGGTATGTATGACTTCTAGAGGCAAGTTGAGTTTTATGGGGCATGGTAGGTATACAGGTATGTTGGGGATGTTGCAGGAACCGGGGCTTTGTGGTTAAGCAGAAGTGGAAAGCCTTACGCAAGGCATGTTTTTAAGGAAGGCTTATGGTAGGGCATTGATAGTTTGGTTTAACTGGTGTTGCAGGGGCCTGGAGCTCCCTTTATATGGATGGCTTATTGTAGGGCATCGCCATAGTGATTAAATTTGTGTTGCAGTTGCCTCTGAGTAGGAGTTGGTGAGAAAGATTGGGTATTTGTCAGCTATGGGATCAAGGCTGGGTGGTTCAGTCGGTCAATGAGGTGTTATCTGCAAGTAGTATAGTTACTCGGGTGATAATGGTATGCAAACTTAACCCAGGTTAGTGGTTCCATTGGCATGCAGAGTCGGGGTAGGTTTAATAGGGTGAGGATTAACTGATAGTGGCCATTGACAGGATAGTTTGTGTGTCGTGGGTTGATGCAGCTAATGAATGTTACTGGGCTACAGTTCACGTGGTGTATTTTTCTTTTGTAGTGGGTGTATTGAAGTCATTCATAGGGTGTTTTTGTTGCTCAGAAAATGCTATAATGACATTAAATGTTTCCTCATTACATTGGGTGGCTGGTGTGGTTGAATTGCTATTAAAATTGATTTTGAAAAGGAAATTTCATATGGATATTATGTCTACTAGGCAGTAAAACAGGGCTTTAGTTAGGCATGATAGTGGGCAATTGTTCTTGAATTTGCTTTTGCATGGCTTTGAGTTCAGTGTTTGGGTGGTACATTTGGCAGGTAATGACTTGGAATCATTATAAGCTATTATGGGTTCTTAGGTGAGTGTCAGTTTAGTTAATATATAGAGGTTAGGCAAGGTTATGGTTGGTTATTTTAGCATTGGAGTGGGATGAGTGTTTTAATTTCAGCAGTTTAGGTAATTAGCTAATTTGGCTAGTTATGTTATAGAGCTTTGGGAGGTGAGGACACAGATACAATTTGATTAGAGAGGATGGAGTACACTGAATGATGTTAGGCTTAATGCCTTTTAAAGGACAAGTAGGTTGTTGGAAGGAGAACAGCCTGGTCATGCTCAGCCCGTCTGAGCATCTCACCATCAAACCATCATCTGCTCAGCCCAGTCCCTACCCAAACTGCAAAAAGTCACACAGGAAGCCTTTTCCTCTGTTGAAACTTGGTTATCCGATGTCCAGTTAATACTCAACCCAAACAAAACTAAACTACTCATCTTTCATCCCACCAAACATACTCAAAACAACTCTCACTTTAACATCACAGCAAAAGACAACACCACTATACACCCAAATGAACACACCAAATTGCTAGGAGTGGAAATAGACAATAAACTAAAATTTGGCATTCACATATCCATGACCATAAAAAAGTCCAGAAAAAACTAGGAGCGTTATACAGAAATAAGCAACTTCTCATCAAAGCAGCAAAGATTTCAATAGCAAATTCCCACCTTATCTCCACCCTACTTTATGCCTCTCCAATATATGCCAACCTAAGACAATGCGATCTAAACAAGCTAGAGACCTGCTACAACAAAATCATGAAATTCGCCACAGGGGCATCCTACCATAGTCACCACTGTCTCTCACTTGTGGAACTGGGCTGGCTTGAACTCCCTCACCTCCTTCAGTGGTATCAACTCTCACTCGCCCACAAACTAGTAAACCATCCACTAAATGTCCCATCCCTCCAGAATCTACTCCAACTCTATCACACCACTAGACCACTAAGATCCATCAACAAAAATCACTTGCAGATTGCTAAAGCCAATATCTCTGCTGCTGAAGCACTATTCTCTTGCACCATAGCCAAATTATGGAACTCCCTCCCACCCACAATTACCTCCATACCATCATGCACCCACTTCAAAAGTTTACTAAAAGCGCACCTAAAAACATGCTGGCTATGCCCTTGCAACTCCCACTCTAATATCACCCACCCCCTCCAACCACTACCTTTCTTTCCACTCCACTAACTACCTTGATTATAGCAAGCTCAGATGCTCATAAGCCTAGTACTTATTATACAGCAGGAACTTCGAATTGTAACATTTGTTAATGTCTGTTATGTACTTCACAGATAAAGATTCTAGTTGTCTACTGATGTACTATGTTCATCTGTAAATATGTTGTAAGTAATTGCTATGTTAAATTGTTAATCACTGTATAATCCAATGTAAGCACTGTCTGTTTATTTTAACTGTGGAGCTTTTTTCCTTGGGCCTCCACTGAAAATGGACCTATGTCCAGTCGGACACTCCCGGTCAACAAATGTAAATAAGTAAATAAATAAAAATGCTGCTGGGCAGAGAAGATGAGCAGGTTTGCCCTCTTCTGTTCCCCCTCTGGTGTTGGATGTTTAGTTCAATGAGTTGGGAAAGAAAAGTGAGCAGTTGAATGCTGCTAGATAAGTAAATTAAGTGAGTAGAGGTAAGTATGCTGCTTATTGGCTGGATGGTAATACAATAAATAGTAAATGAAGTAAGCGATGGGACGCTGTTTCATTAGTAAAATAAGTGAGTGGAGGTATGGACGCTGCTTACTGTTTTAGGATGAGCAAGGTCACATGGTCCTATTTAACATTATCTGGAGATTATGCTATGATTAATATCAATCATACCATGTTAAGTTGTAATTAATAAATGTTGGTTAACAAAGTTGTTTATGGAAATCTAATAAATGTCATCAGACGCCATTCAGTGAGATGTTTTTATTGAAGGGGACAGGGACAATACAAGTTGTTGCTGCCATGGCTTGGCCTTGAAGGTGTAGAGTGTCCAGACCACATTTGACCTACCATGGACTACATGAAATAGAAATAACAGAAGTCCACAGGATGGACAGGGATATTTCAGAACAATTAGTGAGCATCTGCCATTCTCACCTGATGCCCTATGGGAATCATAAAGACCCTATACCAGTGGTAACTAATTTACAGTATGTGTAGTACTATATATACTAGCTACCAGGACATTTCAGTGACCTACAGAGGATTCACTGGGGCTTTCACAGGCCTTTGCCACTAGAATATTCCACCAGTTCCTCAGTGCACTGCTGCAGCATGTGAGGGAGCACATCTGGTTTCCATGTACTCCAGAGGAGAGAGCTCCTACCATGCAAACTTTCTTTGCAACACCAAATTTTCCTGAGGTACTACATCACTCTAACTGACAGGTGGTCTGTAATGCACAAGGTATCATCTGTAATGTGTGGCCAGGTCACCCTGGCAGTTTCCATGATGCACACATATGGCACATGTGACCTGTACTTAAGTTTTTCAAGAAAGACTTTCCAGGCCATCTAGTGAGGATACAAGATATGCACTTGAACGCTGACTCATTATTCCCATGAGAAACCCACACAACTCCTCTGAAGAAGGTTACAACAAGGCACATGCACAGACTTCAAAATCATAGAACATGTATTTGACCTGCTGAAGTCACAATTCCGATGTCTAAATACCATAGAAGGTGCCTACCAATATGATACCACAACCTCTGTCAATATAGTGACTGCCTACACCATCCTATATAACATACAAACAATAACGGTGATGGGTGCCAACTTACCAGCCTTTATTACCCATGTACTGACTGGCTAGTGTGAGTATCATTCATAATACAGCCCCTGCCTCTGTTGTTGTCAGCAGTAGTAATAAAGGTGAGTGATGAATCTGTAATGAACAGATAATGCCTACCTATGTCTATGTACTGTACTTCAGTAAAATCAAACTACTGATCCTCTACATAAATGGCATAAGTGATATATATATATATGACTGCTATAAGCAACATATGCAGAACAAACCAAGTATGAAACTTTTAAATGGAACCAAATTATTTTTTCACTGCATATGTATTATGATTCAAACATGTGCATCAATTCTTAGCAGCCCCCATGTCTAACAAACCCACAGGAGGAAGGACAATGTTACCATCATCTGCACAGGTAAATCATCATGTCTTTCGGCTTTTCCCGGTTAGGGGTCGCCACAGCAGAACTCCGGTCCGCTCATGATTGGCAGTGGATTTTACGGTGCTGAGTTGCCAGCCCAATGCTCAGCCTTCAACAAAGGCACGCCCATTCACGTTCGCACCTACCTGCATGTCTTTAACATCACTCGACCACAAGGAAGACATGCAGACACTACACAGAAGGTGCTCCAGCCGAGAATTGAATGGGAGAACTTCTTGCTGTGAGGCGACAACGCTAACCGCTACACCACGGCAGATCATCTGCACAGGTAAATGATCAAGCATATTACAAATGAAAAGAAAGTTATTTAAGACACAAATAAAGATTTGCAATTCAACAGTAGAAAGAAAAAAGGTAATGTCCAAAACATAGATCTGCCCTGCTCACTATTATGCATCAGACATAAGTAGGCAAAGTCAGAAACCCAGTGCTGATGAAGGCAATGCCAGTGTCATCTGCAAAAGGGGCTGAGCAAGTAGTAATTTGTAAATAATATTACTGTATTAGTATTACTACTACTACTACTACTGCTACTACTACTACTATTACTACTACATCTCTAACTACTTCTACTACTACTATTACTACTAGTATTACTACTGCTACATCTGCTGCTAACACTGCTACTACTATTACTACTGCTATTACTACTACTGCTACAACTACTACTAATACTACTACTACTATCACTGTTGCTACTACTACTACTACTGTTACTACTACATCTATAACTACTTCTACTACTACTATTAATACTAGTATTACTACTGTTACATCTGCTGCTAACACTACTACTACTATCACTGCTGCTACTACTGCTACTACGGTTACTACTACTGCTACTCCTATTATTACTTTTACTACTACTGCTATTGCTACTACTACTACTGCTATTGCTACTGTTATTACTACTCCTACAATTGTTGCTACATCTATTATTATTGCTACTACTACTGTGATTATTAATACAAGTATGACTAATACAACTAATAATAATGTTAAACTTAAGCAAACTAAAATAAATTGAAAATCATAACATATCCGGATAAAACAGGCATTTGACTAAGCAATCATTAACTAGCCACTCTGTGTGTCAATAAGTCACACAAATGTGAAAATGACAGGGCACAGTCATTATTACTGGCACAGAGTGTGTGTGTGTGTGTGTGTGTGTGGGGGTTACAGGAGAGCAAGCCAGACACAACAGAAGTGTGAGAGATGAGGGTCAGAGCACTATGCTGTCAGGGTCAGTATCTTCAGATGTGAAGAAGTTAGTTTGAAAGACTGTTAAGATTATGTGTGAAATGTCATGGTCAATGTAAGGTGTGGGTCTGCAGGAAAACAAACACAGCATCTGTGCTAGCAATACACCCTGGCAACCTGGACAGGTTTGAGCTATGTATACTAAAGGATCCAGTTCATTGTCGATGCCTCTGACCATGTGAACTACCACTGCTAGGAGTTTATTTATTTTTTAGTGATTAACATTTGGTGACCAAGGAAGTCCAACTGAGTAAAAGCCATTTTCAGTGGAGGCCTGGAGCGAAAAGCTCCATAATGCAAAAGAAAAAAAACTCTATAAAAATATATTATACAATCAAAAGATAAAAAAAAATATTTTACAATTAGAATAAGTTAAGAAGTGATAGATGACAAGTATGAAGAATAACTGTAGACTATTTTGTATAAGTTAGGAGAATAAATATTTTAGTAGGATGAAAGAATAGAAGGAGAGTTGTTTGGCAAGTAGTGAAAATAGAAGAGCAGAAGATAAAAATGGATGGGATGGAAATGAGTTGGAAATGGAGATAAAAAAAGAATAGTAAGGGATGAGAAAGGGAAGAAAATGTATAGAAGGGGGCAAGGGAAATATGGAAAAAGAATAATGAAGGGAGATTAGTGAACATGAGTCAAAACGAGGATGGAAAAAGAGAGAAATGAGATATAATGAAGAGGAAAATTAACAAGGAGTACTACACAAACAGAGCCAAAAGTTACTCAAGAATGCTTTTAGAAATGTCTGTAATGCAGAGATAACAGGAGATCTCCGGTTAATTATAGGAACAGATTCCAAGTTTTGGCTACATAAAAACAATAGAATAGGCTTTGACCAGCTATGTCATATTACATTCCTTATGGATGGAGAACATTTGTTTGTCATTTGAGTGTTGCATGCAATTGTGATGATTGTTTTGTAGAACTGTACAAAGACAAGGGCAGTCAATAGTTTTGTTTATAAGTCTGTAGATAGTGAGTAATTTAGAGTTTAGCTATTGGGGTAGTTCTAACCAATTAAGTTGTCTGAGGACTGAGCAGTGATTGGTGATGGAAGGTTTGCTAGCACCAAGGTGAGCAATTTTATTGTAACATTGGCCAAGTCTGAATCTCATTGATGTTTGGAGGTTAGCAAATATAGGAGTGCCATACAGGAGAGAAGGCAATAAGTATGCATTTGCAATGGTTAGTTTGGTAGAATTGGTCAGGTATTTTTTACTTCTATACATCATGCTTAACTTTTGGTGGGTTTTCATGATAAAATTATAAATGTGGTGGTCAAATTTAAGGTTATTGTTTAAGGCTAATCCTAGATGTTTAGTGTAAGAGACAGTTTCAATTATTGCATTTTTGGGACAAGTGATGGTTAAACTGGCTTTGTGTTGAGTGTGGTTTGTAGGGAAAATAATAGTAATTTGGTTTTCTTTGGCTTATGTAAAGGCTGGGCATCTTTGAGCCAGTTTTCAGTAGAATTAAATGCTTTCAAGGTCATTAGAGGAGCAAATAAGTATTGCATCATTAGCATATTGTCTCAGTGATTCTTGTTTTGAGGAGGTGTGGAGATTATTTATGAATGAATATGTTATTGGGGCACTTCTGTAGGGATGGGTATAAAGGGAGATTGGGGGTTGAGCCATTTAACTATTGTTGTCTACCAGTCAGGTAACTAGTAAATCAGAGAAGGGTTTGTACAAAAAGTCCTGATTCTGACAGTTGCCACAGGAGTTTGTTATGGGATACTGTGTCAAAGGCTTTAGATAGGTCTAGGAACAGTGTAGAGAATTTTCTTTGGTCCCTAGATTTATTGACTATGTCCACGAATGAGAGTAGAGCAGTTGTTCTATGGGACAAGTGAAAACCATGCTGTGTGGGAGTGACGAACTAGTGTTTAAGGAAGTACTGAATGAATTGTTTGTGAATGATTTGTCAAGTATTTTGGAAAGTAGGGAGAGGAAAGCTACAGAGCGAAAGTTAGATATATTAGAAGAATTTCTACCTATGTGAAGATAAATATGTTAAGGAAATAGGATTCGGTGACAGATCTGTTGATCTGAATTGACACTGGGTATGCGACTACATCAGCAGCCATTTTTAGGTATTCAGAGGATAGGTTATCTGATGAGGGGAGGAAGGTTTAAGTTTGTATAATAATTTCCTAATGGTAGCAATGGATTCTGTTTGGCAAGAAAAGTTGGCAGGAGAAATTGTGTGGGTAGATAAAGCAGTCTGGGTGGCAGAGAGGTTGATTGGAGGATAAGGTTTAGTCAAGGCTGACCTTTATTTATTTATTTATTTTTGTTAGGTTTCTCATATCCCTGTATTTTTCCAAAAGTTGGGCAGTTTTATTAGCAAGTCATGGTTTCCAGGTTTTATCTATTTTTATTTGCATAAGAATTCTAGTATTTTTAGAAAGCCAAGGAGAGTGGATGGGTTTTATTCTTTTGTTTTTGATGGTGACAAGACTATTTAAATTGTTCAGAAACTTTTTCACGAAGGTAGATATGGTTTCATCTAGTTATAAGTGGTTTTGGAGAGACCATTTGCTAGCTTGCAAAACTGTTGAAATTGACTGAGGATTAAATTTAGAAAGATTACCAGTGAGTTTATATTTATGATTGGTACAGATCCTATGGGTATAGGTGGGAAGATGGTCACTAAGGGAGTCTGGCAGAGTGCCAGAGGTGCTGTATTTATTGAGGTCAGAGACAATGGTCCAGTCCTGAATGGAGCTGTCACTAGTGGTTTTATTGTACATTTAGAAGTGTTAATGGGATGGGTTAGGCCAAAAAGATTAATACCAGAGCTTGGAAACTCAAGTGTGAAGATTTTCCAGTCAGCATTAACATCACCTAGTATAATTTTTTTTTTTCATTTGGAAAAGTTTCCAGTAAAAAATGCTTTCAGGGTTTCTATGTTTTTCCAAGTGGAATACAGAGGACAGTGATACAGATTTTTTAAGATTATTTAATTTCAGAAATGAAATGAGTAATTTGGCATTTTGGAATTTATGCAACGTGTTAGTACAGGGAGTCATATCTAGTGAGTCAGAGTACAAGAGAGCTATAACACCTGCTTTTTTGATGGATCGTCAGTCCTGATGATTTTTTAGCCAGGGAACAGTATTTCAGAGTCCTAGTTTCACAAAGGGACAGTATATCTAGGGAGTTAGAAGACATCCAGACTTGCAATTCTATGACTATACTGCATATACTACATAGATTTGTAGAACTAATTTTTACTTGATTTGGACTGTGAGGAGGATTTTGTTGGATTATATTAATTGGGGTTTGTTGGTTGAAGTTATGTGTAGGACCAGGGTTAGGACATATGTCTCCATACAAAGTTAGTTTGGTGAAGGTGAAGAGAGGTAATGTTGAGTTTTTGGGATTATATTTTAGTTTTATTTTAAATAGTGGATGTTTTATTGGGCTGTTAAATATTTTTATTTTAAATAAATTACTAGGGAGAGTATTGAAACGACTGGATACAATGTTGGTGAAATGATTGTGGCAATGGATTTCTGGGAAGAAGATGTTTATAAGAGAAAGTAATGAAAAAGTTAAATGAAAAAACAAACTAATTACAAATAATTAACTAAAAGCTTTAAAACAAATAAAAATGCAAATGTAAATAACCTTTACATTACTGTCCCCCCCTTCTCTCTCTCTCTCTCTCTCTCTCTCTCTCTCTCTATACACACATATATATATATATATATATATATATATAATATAAATAAATACAAAAAAAAACCAAGTATGCCAACACCATGTGCAGGTTGTCACTGTACCTCAGTTCCTGTTGTCTCTAGACAAACAAATTAAAGTTGAAAGAGGTACTATAAGCATAAAATATATCACAACTTAAGAAATACTTTAAACTTCTAATGTTTTATATATATATATATATATATATATATATATATATATATATATATATATTTGAATGGCATAACTGGAACATCACTAGTTGACATTGTGTGGTTGTCTTCCACCTTGCACTGCCCCTCCCCCATATTCATAAGAGCATTATGGACCACTAACAGTCAACATGAACACCTCCATCTCAGTGAGTAGAGGTTTAGTAGGATTCTCTCTCCCCATAATTCCCATGTCATGACTTTGGCTCTCTTAATAGAATTCTTGCTCATATCACCTGCTCTGTGCTGGCATTCAAGTAGTTATGGCCCTGACCACTAAACGCATTCACATCATTGACCGGCAGATGCCAGACATAGTCATGGAAGGACTTGTCAGCTAAATGAGGATCTGGAATTCAATCCTCATGGAGATGGCATGCCTGGAATGTCACTCAATACAGAAAATACACCTGCTATGTAACTTTCTCAGTGGCTAAAAGTGTTATTGAAGTATGTTTTGGCCAACGATCCAATTAATGCAAAGTTTGAATCCACATTAGAGATAGTTCACCTTTAGGGGTTATAATATTTTTTTCTGTATATGAATCTGAACAATACTTTCAGGTTTAAAATGTGAATGTTGCAACACAAGTGTGTATAATGGATGCTAAGCAAGATAAATGTGATCTGAGGTAGTGACATTAGCAACATAATGGTTTATAAAAATATGAAGAGCACAGCAAACCAGCTTTAAAAATATGCATGATCATGGTTTTAGTGGAATATATTTTCATTACTTTAAGTTTACAGTGTACTGATATATGCTGTATAGAACATCTTATCCTATAAATTCTGTGCAGCCCCTCAAAATGTGCTATGGCATAAATGCATCATAATGTCAGTGAAAACATGTCATCACACAAAGTCAGAATTCTAAAAGTTTTTTTTCTTTTTTCTTGGCACAATAGTTACAATGGAGCACTGTCACTATGCAAGAATGACTGTAGAAAACTGGCACTTCACATTCTATGACAAAAACTCGGAAAATAATTACACATGCATGCTAAGACTTTGCCATCAATCGTGTAAATATGGCTTTGGCACACATCAGCATTAAAGATATTAGAAAAGTCAATGTAATGAAAAATATTCCACAGGAATACCTATTTTCTTCAAAATATTCCTGCAATAAGGGAATACCTGAAAACGCAACAGTTACAGGGTTGTCAGAAGTAGGTGTATATCCATTCCTTTTTAAAAATATATACTTCAACATAGACCATGAGAATGTCAGTTGTCCTGTCACATTGAGAATTAATTACAGAATAAAGACATTTAGGCTTACTTTTGAAATGGGTTTGATTCCCAGGTGTTATCAGGCACATTTTTTAACATTTTATGTGCCACCAATACAATGTGTGCAACTTGAAGAAAGTGTACATAATGTCAACACTGAATGCCATAACATCATTGAGATTTGCATGTCATTTATTTGTCTGTGATGCTGTTCTACTTATGTTTGCTATCAACCATCCCAGGGAATCTGTTTGGAGGTGGCAATATGTCATTTGAAATGTAACTGAAATATTTGTTTAACCAGCAGTTTCTGGAGTCAGTGGGGGGATTTTGTAAATACACTGATCAGCATTCATGTCCATCTCTTACTGCAATGTTTCTTACCTAAAGTAGATAATGCAGAAATCATGCTCACTTTTCATTCCATTTCAGTTCTGTGCTTTCTGTGGCACAAAAATTATTGTCACACTTGTCTGTAATTGAGTACAAGATGGTGCACATGAGAAATGAATTGGGCACCAATTCCCTGCCATTTTTCCTGATATATTTGAGAAGACATGGCAAGTAATGAGGGTAGTGTTCCATTTAAAGTGCAAAGATGGTATCAGGAGAAGGTCCAGACTTTTTCAAGCTCCTTTTTTAACATTCCAGCTGATAGCTGCTGCAAGAAAATTATACCAGTTCATAGCACAAGACTAAGACTTGGAATAGCTTGACCAAGGCTTTCATCAATGCAACTGGCATCCCATGCATGGGAGAACAATACCATCATCATTACAGTGACTTGAAAAGGTACACGCTAGACCTCTTGCCAACGGGAGGAATATTTTAAGACTCATAACCCAACTGAATTGAGTAAGTAAAGTGACCCATTACCAAGCAATACAATACTTTGACTTGCTAACAAAAAAAGATGTTCATTATTTTTTTCTCATCTGTGTAATCTTCTGCAGAAATAGAAGCCAATAGGGAGGTGCATTAGGAGTGACTACAATGTCCCAGAGAAGCACAGGGTAGGTATGGCTCGGTTATGACTGATAGCCATTTCAGAATAGCACTAATTTTGAAATTAGCCTTTTATGTCTCTCAGTCCATTTTTGCTCGACCCAACCAGAAAGAGTTTATGCATACTCTATATATGCAAACTGTACAGATATGCTTGAATAGCTCATGCAACATTGCATTAGTCAATGTAGATATTTGTGGGTTCAAATCCAAGCAGTAGTAACTAGTCTATATCACTTAAAAGTGTACTATTCTGCAATCAGTAACTTGGAATAACAATTTACTCATTTCACATAGATATTTTATAAGTTGTAAAGCATAAAATATATGCAATTGTTACACTGTTTGCATAATGTTTATAATATTGATGAGATTAATGTGCACTTTAACAGTCGTGTGTTTTCACAACCATATGTGGTTGTGGCAAATATAAATAGTTATATGGGAATATACATGGACTGGGATATATTGCAATTAAATGGCAATCAAGATATATTTCTATGTTGTCTCTCTCCCCAGCCTATATCTCTGTTTTTTTTGTCACTAATGACATCTGGACTACACTTTCTGCTGAAACATGAATGATCACTACCTTGGGGAGCTATTCCAGCCACAGGGACTAAGACCACTATCCCTCTACAGGTGGCTGTGGCATCACCACCACAGGTCATCCCATGAATTCAACATTCTAAAAGTTTTTCTTTTCTCTTGGCACAACAATTGGTAAGGAGCCCTATCAGTATGCAGGAAGGACTGTAGAGAACTGTCAATTCACATTCTATGGCAAAAACTCAGAATATGAATACGCATGTGCCAAGACTTTGCCATTAGCCACGTAGATGTACTTAGCTTTGGCGCATGCCAGTTATGAGTAACATTGCTACAGAAGTTTGATAACTCAAACACATTTTAGCTGAGCCATATGGCTTTAATACAACACAGATGTCATCCATTCAAGTGTCTGCTTTCAGATAACTTTAATAGTGATTTCTTCTGTGGCATCAGCAGTTAATATGCAGCTCTACAGAGCATGGACCTAGATAGGCAGCAGTTCGAATCTGGTAATGTATGTGTATGTGGGGACGACAATAGTGACAGAGAGGAATGGCTCAGCCTGCAGACATTGATATACAAACTTGCATGTGTATGAACATTATCGGGACTAAAGGTTTTTGAGCCACAGAAAACATTTTATGGGAGGCATAATAATTGCAACAGACCACTGATGTAACTCCTTCAAGTGTGTACTTCATGAAACTTCAGAAACAATTCTCTATCTGGTATCAGTGGCTGATACACAGCTCTATGAGTTCAGATAGGCAGGTGTTCAAGTTTGGCAAAATGTGACTACTGAGTGTGTTTGAGAATGACAGCAGGCAGCATTGGCTTTTCCAAAACAAGTGATGTTTACAATTTGACTTAATAGAAACATTTACAACTGAGCAGTGAAAGGTCATGTTTTGTAATCTCTTTAATGAAAGTCATATGCACTCAAACACAGTGCTCACATTACCTCTTCAAGTGTGTGTTATCTGACGTG
>NC_056745.1:1389291045-1389311045 GCF_019279795.1 Protopterus annectens | reverse complement strand
AATTCTGAGTAAACAGTAATATACATGGCCATATATAGACTTCAGAGTAAGACAATTATCTCCAACACTGAAATATGGGTAGATTTTATTATAAGCTGCTGTGACTGTATAACATGGCTATGAACATCAGTACACTTTCCCTGTTTCTGACAAGTGCCTTTAAGTGCAATGTATCATTAATGTGAGAACAGGGATTCTACAAGCAGGGGTCAGATGTCTACATGTAGCTGAGTGTTTAGAATCAATACAACAAGAACCTAGGAAGGGCAATCAATATTTTCCATGGTGAGGCAAACAGCATCCCTAGGAACTGGAGTTTTCAGTTCTTTATTATTGAGTCCTGTAGCCTACTGAAGATGTAAATAAACTCTAACAGTCACAAGCCATAGGGAGGAAACCTAGAACAGATTTATCCATTGCATCTCCCACTGGGAGTTCCGTGAGCTCAGCATACAACATCTTGCTTGCAACAGAGCTCTAAATAAGTGGATTATGACAGTTCCATATGGTCCCAACAAATTAGCTCTGTCATGGAAAATGCCTGTTGTCTTTTTGCATTTCATCAGCTTCTATTTAATGATAAGTGATAGCGGCTGAGAAAATACTGCAGTCTAAAGTTATGCAGTGCTGTGTTGGTATTGTTTTCAGTAATATAATACTTTAGTTAAAATTATTCAAAGCCAAGTGGAAAGTTTACTTTATACATTTGTAAGCTACAAGCCATTTTGTTGGCAACATCAATTGCGCTGTTTTATGGAGTCATTCAATAAACTGTTATTTAAATTTTCTTTGATAAATGACAACTTTTATCAGCCTGACACTTATTCTAATCTGTTTTGATATTTTTCCTAGAATTATAATGATTCCTTATTAATGTTGTTGTGTTTGCCAAGTCTTTATAAATAAGAAACATGACAATAAACCTGAATTAACCTTAGGAGTAGGTAATGGTGCAGTTTAGCCATCCTACTTATGCTGTGGTTTGAGTGATACCAACAACTTTCATATACAAACTTCTAAAATCTATGTTCCTGTAGATATTGAAATTGATTTAATAACCTAAATAACACAGAGTAAATGCAGAAAATAGATACATATTAACAACGTATCAAAAAATTGTGGAAGTCTGATTCATTGGAGTAAAGCTACTCATTTGTAGTCTAGGGTCAAATTCCAAAACAATTTATGCCGGAGTCAAGACTCTGCCATGAGGTTATGAGCATAAAAGAGATGTTGCTAGGATTCCAAGGATGACACTCCTCTGTACTGTGTATATCAATACAGAAACATGCAAGATTTCATGGACAGTCCCAATCCTGACTCCTGAGTCTTAAACACTACCTGTTGTCACAGTGTTGTACTATAGCAGCAAGCATACATTTGTGGAGTGTGACGTATAAGTGTGGTATGACATGCAACTTGACTATTTAGGGTGTATTGTAGCCACTGACCATATACAAATTGATATACACATAAATATATACACATGCATATATGCATACTCACATACACTTCAGAGCACTTACATTCTATGTTTCTGTTCTGCTGAATACATTTTTTTCAAACACATTTACTTCATTGTGTATTTGTTGATATGGAAAGACTGTTTGGATGCTTTCTTTCCTTCCCTACTGTCCTTGGGATCAACCATAATAATTGGCAGTGTTTATGAATCTCATTATGTAACTTTAGCACAGTGTGGGATGCTTTGGAACACCAGCATTGGTGATCACAGCTAATAATTCATATTATGATATTGGACTTCCTCACACTATTTTTATTACGTCACTGGGGCATGGATCTGATGACAGGTTAGTGCAGTAACAATATTTTGACACAGAGGCTCCATTTCAGAATCCTAATTATTTTGGCAACTTGCCCTTTGTCTGAACAAGGGCTACAGTGAATCTTGTTAGATACAACTTGAGTCAAGATTTGAATGTCTGTAACTCTAGTTCTTTCTCTTTGGTCATACCTGTAAACCATTTGTACCAATGCGTTACAAAATACAAGTCAATGTGGTTCGAATGACCTGTGATTAACACAAATCAGTAAAAAGCTGCTCACACAATCTGCACTCTTCATGATACAGGATAACCTTCTCCTTCTGTCTTCTGTTAAAACTTAAATGAGGTCAATAAGGCAGCCAGCTATACAAACTGCTAGAACAACCAGAAAACTAAAATGAAAGAAACATCCCAGTGGAAGACAGTCAAGACTGATATAGCTGTCAAAAAAGGCCACCTTGGGTAGCTAGCCTAGCTAGCTTATTTTAATGAACTCTCTTTAATCAAGTGAGATTTACTGCAGGTACACCAAACAAAAATTTACTGCGCTGCAGTCTTTCATTACTTTACTAATGCATGTTAACCCTAACCTTAATCCTACACCTTACCTTAGAAAAATCCTTTCATTAACAGCACTTCTACTACAAAAGACAACTCAGACACATAATATATATATACACATACATACATACACAATGCTACATCAATGTCCTTATATAGCCCTTAATCTGATCCTACACCACAAACACTTGCACAAAACTAAATATGTCCTCTTACCTAGCCCTCAAGCTAACCCTAATCTGCGACTTCCTACATGGTAGTAAATCTATCCCCTTTCCTAGCACCTACTCTGATCTTAACTGCAATATACCCACACCCCTAAGCCCTGATCTCAAAGGTTTTGATAAATCTTAAAGTTTCAGCATTAACATCAAAAGCCTCCAAAATACATCTTACCTCATTTGACAACTGCAGTATTCTCTAACATGTACAAAGCTGTTAAGGATGATTTTTACTCTAATGTTGAAGATGGGAATGTTTCACCTTTAGCAGCATTTGCTTACAATTTCAGTTTGTGTGTCATGCCAACAAGTACCTTATATTCCTTAACTGTTATTCCTTCTTGTAGTGTCCAGTGCTAAAGCAATTGTGAATGCTTTTGGAAATAATAAATACAGTTTAGAAAATAGTTTTCATTGGCAAGCTTCATTATGAATTACACTTGTAAATTTGTTTCTTTCTGCTTCATCTAAAATTGAACCAAATTCATAGTTCATAGTACACTGTTTCAGTTTGGTAACATACTGCATTGATGTGTTGTTCAGGTTTTTAGTTGCAGTGATCAAAATTAACCCTGGGATTCATAAAGCTTGCTCCAGGTGCAGGCATAGCCTTGGCATTCTAACACCAAATATGGCTGCAGAGCGATCCAGGTACGAGCTGCTCCCACATGCACTACCTGCATACGCTACGCCTGCACAACTCCCGGGCCCTGTATGCTAATTACCCCATGTGCAGCAGTGTAGCATGCAAATGAAGATATGTAGTGATCCAGGAAGTGCTGCAGGTGTAGTGTAAGCATGCAGAAATGTAAACCATAGAAAACGGTTTACATTTTTGCAAACATAAAATCGGAGCCATGACAGCTGACCAAACACATGTATTATATTGTTAATATATGTCAAAGGCTAAATATATAGCCATTGGCATAAAAAAATGTACAAAATATATAAAATTAACATTTAATATATATAGTTGCACTATCGAAACGTGGAAGCGCAGGGCAGCAGTGCGCAAAGGGGATCACAAGGAAAATATAAAAATATTGAATAAAACTGCAATGTAACACATATCATGATTTCCCCATAATAGTCAATGGCAGGTATGCTGCACCATACCATGGTGCAAGGGTTGCTAAGGGGCTATGACAGTGTTATGCGCGGTAGTTAGGAATTAGTAGGCAATGCCATGCAAATGAGAGGAGTAATAGTGAATCACAGATTCCCCGCAGGTGTAAGCATGCACCTCACAGTGTAGCGTTATAACACCGAGATGTGCCCTTGAGATAAAGATGACATCAAGAGAGGGGTGTGTCGCCATTGCTGTAAGCACATTGGAGCATTGCTAAACCGGTTTGCCCCTAGCTAGGCAAAGCTGCAGGATAGGGGTGTTTTTGAACTGGCCATAGCTTTGCTTAGCTGACAGTACACAAGGTAACCGAGTATGCATGTGAACGGAGATGAAAACGTGTGTAAACCTGGTAAACAGGTTTGCGTGGTGTGCACTGCAGCTGAAACAAGAAGGATATAGGAAAGAAATAAGGAAATGCTGCAGCAGGGAAATTGGAGTACAAATGACTAATTAATACCTAGGAGCCTACAGTAGGCCATTGACAACAGCTAACAAGGATGCAAGCAGCTACCTGCATAACAGGAAAGGGGAGGGGCTGTACTGCAAAGAAAACTGTAAAGTGTCAAAGCAGAACAAAGCCAATTTGTAGTATGTCAGCTACAAGACACATTTCGTCATGGCTGGGTAGGGAAAGTACAAAACAAGAAAGACGGCAGGTGGATGCATGCCTGATAATGGGAGGTGATCCAGGTTTAAAAGTGAATTAAAGGGCAACAGATTAATCAAGGCAGGCACGCATATCTCCACAGTAAAGGCCCCCACATTTGCAGTACTCATTGTAAAACTCATAATTAAGGCATGCTGCAACTGGAATAGCTCATACACCCCCACTGACATCAGCAGCATCCATAGCACAATAGTATAAAGTGTGAAAGCACCTCACACACATTTGTGTATTCCCATACACTCTGCATCAGTGGTGTATACAGACGGGGAACTTTTAGTATGTGCATGTTAGGGGCTGCCATAGCTTTGATCCACCAGCATGAAGGTGATGTGGAGGATGATGCACATGACCACCTCAAGCACCAGAGGAGGAGGAGACTGTTCAGACCCAAGGTAACCTTCCAGGGGCTACATGATCTGGAGATAGTAGACCATTAAAGGGTGGACAGGGACATCCTACAGCAACTTGTGGTGCTGTGCTGGCCATGCCTCAGAGCCAGAACAAACAGAGGTGAAGCCATCCCAGTGGATACAAAGGTATGTGTAAGCCTGAGACTACTAGCTACAGGTACCTTTCAAAGACCAACTGGGGATATCATGGGGATCTCACAGGCATCAGCATCCAGGGTACTACACCAGTTCCTGGATGCCATGTTACCACATGCCAATGAGCACATATACTTCCCCCGAATGCAGGAGGAGTTGGCCAGCAATATGCGTCTCTTCCACCATGTGGCAGAATACCTGGAGGTACTGGGTGCAATAGACTGCACGCACACACACATCAAGTCACCACCTAGTGAGCAGGGTAGGTGCTACATAAACCGCAAGGGATACCCCTCCATCAACTGCCAGGTCATCTGCAATGCCCAGGGCATTATCACGGATGTGTGTGCTGGCAGCCCTGGAAGCTATCACGACTCTCACATCTGGCATGCCTCACAGCTGTATCAGTTATTTGCCAGGGGGGACATCCCAAATGGCCACCTGGTGGGGATGCTGGCTATGCACTGGAACCATGTATGATGACTCACATCAGAAATGCACACACACACACACACACACACACACACACACACACACACACACACACACACACACACACACACACACACACATGCAGGAATGCCATAATGAGGCACACGCACCAACCAGAATCATCATAGAGCATGTGTTTGGGATGCTGAAATCATGGTTCTGTTGCTTGGGCATATCTGGTGGAGCCTTGTAGTACTCTCCAGACACGTGTGCCCACATCTTCATAATATGTGCCATGCTACACAATAAGGTCCTCGGAAACAGCTGCAGCAGGGACAGAATGGTGAAGGCCCTGGCGGTGGTCATTGCCAAGGGGCCCACAGGCACTGAGGTACTCAGACCATGAACACCCTGAGCCAGCCCCAGTAGGCAGATGGAGGCATGCCCAGTATGCCCATGCCTTGGCAAAGAGGGAACGTATAGCACACACACTGACAGTGTAGGCAACTAGGGACTGACACCTTTCTCCACCTGCACACACAGTAAAAATGGATGGCACACACACAAGACTACCTGTAAATTGTCATGTATATGCAGTCTACTGTGTGCATCCAACATAGGCAGCCCTCAACTATTGCACACACAACTGCCATTGGCACAAGTTAAGTGAACACCTGAACAGTAAATTAAGCTGTCAGCATGTGCTGATACTGTATGCATAGATTCATAGGTAGATACTTGGCCAACTGCCAGACACCATTCATAAGCCCAGCCAAAATGTGTTAGCTTTTGCCACCCCATTGATTCATTAACTGTCCCTCTGTGGAGCACAGCCAATGGCAGGATCCCTGGGGTGCATCTACTGTTCCCCATCCACTCTTCAAGGTTTCTCTCGCAAAATGTTAGTGAGGGGCTCTGTATAATGTAGTTAGGGATGTTGTTCCAAAATATGGGGAGTGTCTGTGTATGTGAAGATTGGAGTGGAGGAGGAATGATGGGTAATTAAATCATGCATCAAGGAGGGCCTGGGTCAGATATTCAATAAGTGAACTGGAGGGGTATACATGGAGTATGGGGTCAATATAAAAAGGACACAAAACAAGAACCTTTCTCATTCATAATACACCCTGTCATGTCACATCGCAACACCTAATTTCACAAACACATGAACATTAACATGTATCAGACATATGTACGCCAACTGACTGTCACATTTGTTTTCAGTAGTGAGGAATGCCTGTAGTAAAATGTATATTCTAAACACCATGACATTTGTATATATCTCAGATACCATAGTGGTAAAGTCAGTGACTGCGGTGTTGATAGTCCTGGGTTCAAGACCTGCAAGGGCTGTTAAGTTATTTTGAGGGCCAGAATGAAGACTGTTGGGTTCAGGTGGATTAAAGCACTCTTAAGCAGTTCTAAGCGGGTTTCCACTGGTTTGCACGATGGTAAGCAGTGCTGAAACATGGTAAATGGAGAAGCGCTTCACAGATTTAACCTTTGCTTAACATCACGCAGAACATGAGCAAACCTGCTTACAACCACTTAAATGTGCATTATTCACACTTTCCCTACCAGTATCTACTCTGAGAGGTAAAATAATGACACCTTCCAGGATTAGAACCCGCAACCATGTACTCCATCCTCAGAGTAACCTAACACTAAGCTACCTGAGATGTACCTATCCCAGTTGTGTATGCAGACAGGTTAAAACACAAAAGTAAGGAATGTGTTGAAATAGGACAACCCGCCATGTACCCAATGAAAGCTGTATGCTTATATATATATATATATATATATATATATATATATATATATATATATATATGTATATATATAGAGAGAGAGAGAGAGAGATACATAGAGACATGTCGATATATACAGATCTACATATATATGTAGATATATAGATAGTTTAAAAACATCTACACATCTATGGAGGTACACGTATGCAATAATATATATATCTATATAAATATACACACGTATATATATATATATATATATATATATATATATATATATATATATATACACACACACACACATATATATATATGTGTGTGTGTGTGTGTGTGTGTGTGTGTGTGTGTATATATATATATATATATATATATATATATATATATATATATGTATATAGATATATATGGATTTAGAATGTTTGCTCAACTGAGCAAACGACCAAAATCCAAATGGGTGGGCATACTTACACAAAAGTGCTATTCACCGAAGCAGCACTTGCGTGTAAGTATGACTGTTGCTGAGGCTGTACTATGGTGTGGGCAAGGGAAATTTCACTTTTCCCCACTGTAGTGTGGTCTCAGAGTGAGAATATTAAAGTAGGGGGCGTGTAGGGGGTGCAGGGGGGCAAAGCCACCCTGCTAAAATGTAAATGAAGTGTTTTTTTTTTTTTGTCACACACTTTAACGAAAGTGCTTTTCAATAAAAGCGCTTTCTTTAAAGTGTGTTCGGGTATTATGGATTTGGACATTTACTCAGTCGAGCAAATGTCCTAGATCCATATATATATATATATATATATATATATATATATATATATATATATATATATATATATATATATATATATACATATATATATATATATATATATATATATATATATATATATATATATATATATACACATATACACATACATACATGTGTGTAGACAGCATCCGAAGTGTTCATATCTGAGTATAACATGGACCATAGCAATCACACATCCCCCCCCCCCCCAAACAATATATACATAACATGTGAAGAGTATATGCCAATATACTATTACAAATATGTTCTATGGACACAGTCACCAACACAACTGCAATGACTGCAAATATCCATGACATAAATACACAGACAGCTTTCATTTTGCAAAACTTTATTAAATTCCGATGTATTGCCAAAAGGATTCAAGGGCTAACAGTATTTGCATGCTATACAGGAAGCATTTAACAGTGCCTTAATGAATCAGCCTGCAATTACCATAGTATTAGTCTACTAAGGAATAAGTGTTCACATAGGGAAAGAACACCCACACACATATAGACATTGTATAAAAGGGGTTCCTACACACCTGCATGTGCTATGTACACCCACCAACATCTACCCCACAACCAAAATAATTACATCAATACATACTGTCATACCATAACCAATTATTCAACTACAACATCTGCTGAAACCTTAACATACCTGGACACAGACACACTAACATGGCCCTATGTGAAGTAGTTGCTGTAATACAATTGAGCAGCTGCTGATGTTACAGGGTTTGTATGAACTAATCCCGTTTCAGAGGGTTAAAGGCTCATACACCAGGAAGTGCTACCGAGTACTGATTATCAGAAAATTATGATACATAGTAACACCAAACTAAATATGTCTGGTAAGCACACTGTAAACCCCCTAACATTATATGCATAGCTATGCAGCCTTGAGCTGGTCAAACAACCTGGTTAGACTGAAACATATGCAGACGTATTAGGTACAGACAAACCCTGCACAACTAGCAATGCTCAGAAATATAACAGTAATATTCACATTTAGGCCAAATCCTATAGGCATTACACACAATATATTACTGTTCGTCTCCATACAGCTGTTGCAATAGATTCCAAACAATACTTCCAGGCTGTCTTCCTCACAAGTAAGGCAAAGGGATAACGCCCAAGTGGAGAACTCAATTATACTCCACTGTTGCCATGGTATTGGCTAAGGCAGTAGCAGCACAGCTGATGTGCATGTAATTATCTACTTAAGAACACCAATTGGTTATCGGGATAGCACATGTTACTGATCTGTAACTATAAAAGGTTGCCTTGTCACACATTCACACCATCTGTATCTACCTATAGGACAGTACAAAACACTGAAAAACAAACCAAAAACAAGTATTACTAGTCAGTAACACCTCCAATTACTAAGAAGGTATGTATACCATGCAGTATGTCTGTGTATGTAGTACCTGTTCTGTAAGAATTACAGTGTAATCAATGTATATAGTGGAAATAGCTATCTTGTAGTGATGTATTGTTGAGCAGTAGTAATGCTTGTAATATTCTATGTGTGTACTTCTGTCGGTCACAAGATAAACTCCTCATACACCACAAGGGATGATATGGGCTTGGAACTCACCAATTCGCTTCCAGCCACTGTCAGTGTCAGGATTGGTCCAACAAGTATGTGCTATAACAGGGGATAGTATATGTTGATATATTGTAACAGCTGACATATGTCTGGGTGTATAAGTAAGATGAACATGTCAAAGGTGGGCTTACTGTGCAAATATGGTTTGCATTGTGGGATATTGTACCAATAACTGTGTGATGTACAGTATTTTAGGCAGATCTGTATTCCATTCTACATAGCAGTTCTGTTTTGTTATGCAAACAGTAGTTATGTCTATTGGCAATTACAATACTCAGTAACATGATACATATCATTTTTATTCATCTGACAGTATAGCAGCATGATAGCAAAGATAATTGGAAGAGCTAGGTAAATATCCATGCACATAACACATGTAATATCCACTTCTCTAGTATCGTTTGCAAGCAATAACAGCTGTGCATGTGTACATGTTATGCAAATGTGTAGTGACCCTTGTTACAGGGCCTGACCTCTCTAGTAATGTGTAGTGACCATTGTTACAGGGCTGGACCTCTCTAGTATCATTTGCAAGCAATGATAGCTGTGCATGTGTACATGTTATGCAAATGTGTAGTGACCCTTGTTACAGGGCTGGTCCTCTCTAATATCGTTTGCAAGCAATAACAGCTGTGCATGTGTACATGTTATGTAAATGTGTAGTGACCCTTGTTACAGTATTGGGCCAAATGGCTATGTGCACACCTACATGGATATTGAGAGTAGAGACACACTGGTTGAACTACCAGGTTTGTGTAGCCTAACCTCTCATTGCCAACCTAACAGCCGCTTGCACATACTGTATGTAAGGTAGTGCACAGTACTGGTAATGAAACAGGTTGCATATCATCTTTAACTCCAGTGTAATATCTGCAGTAGGAGTGTAAGATGTAGGAGACTGCTGCCCATGTGTAATAGCTGCTTCATAGGTGATGACTTACACTATCTAATTATATCCTGATCATGTTGATAGTGGCATCAGAGTCTATTGATACATGACTCTGTTTGGAGAGTTGGTGACTGTGCCCAATGGAGCTCACGGTCCTGTTGGATATGTGAGTATATACCCAGAGAAGGAGACAGACCTGTAGATACTTGCATCATCTGTAATCAACTAACAGGATGTGATGTGCTCCTCAGAGGAGGATTGCTGCTAAAGGCAGCTACAATGTTTTCGTAATAGCCAGTGTTGTCATGTCCATAACACAAATATTTACATGTGAGAATCACTGTCTAAAACATCTTTATAAGCAATAAGTAAACTAAATACAGTACTTGGTACTTGTAGTACTGAATGCTCATTCAGGCATGTCCACTATCAGCTACTGGTGTTTACTAATGTCAGCTTTGTGTTTGTGGCCATCCTGGGGTAATGTAATCTGTATGCCATATATACTGCCAAACCCACCTAACACCAAACCCCACACATTGTTTGGGATGCAGCTAAAGGGGTAAGCTGGAAGGCAGCCCAGTCTACAGCCATGACTGGACTGGACATTCCTGAGGTGTAGGTTAACACATGCATGTCATCATCACAACCAACACATACCCTTACCAGAACACAGTAAGGAGACCCACACATACTACCAGAAATCACACACATTCACAGATGCTTCTAAGTATCTGGCCAAACAAGTGACCTCCCAAGCCGGAAGAAACAGACAATGAAATGCACAAACTGCATGACATAGTTTGCATAATTGTGCCAGACCTCAGAACATGTGGCCGGAAACATGCCCAACAGTGCTCATTTGTGAATGCAAACTTTAGCACTATGTTACACACCAACCTATACAAGGGCATACATACTGTCAGCTGCTTGTCTGCCATGATTAGCCACATACCCATACACTCAGACCACTTTTTGAACTAGACACATGGCTCTGGCATATTTCATGTTGTTGTGCAGTAGCCTGGACTGCATGGAAACACATGTAGGATCTGTCAGGTTATGTAGCCCATGCAGGTATGTCCCAAGGCCTGGGTAGCCTTCTGCCATTGGCCAGAATGATACTGCAGTACAGGGACAAAAGGATTGTATTCCACAATTGTCTAATGTAGTGGTGCAAGTCAAGGGGTATCCAGTATCTGTCTGCCTGGGATAACATTGTTGACAGACCATGATGCTTTGCCAGACAGGGCCTGCACCTGTGACCCCTGGGAATTTGGACACTGCCTAGGGCTCATGCTTCCCCTATAGTGCCTTCATCATGCACAGTTTAAGTAAAGGTCCACTGCTGTTACAGGGACAGCCAAGCAATAAACTGCGGGTCTCGCTACACAATGATACATGTCAGAAGCATTATATGGATACACATATGTCAATCCCTAACATGGAGAACAATTCTGTGCAGTGGCTGAGACATGTTTAAATGCTCCAGAGAGCACACCTGCATGACCATGTTATAACACATACCTCACCTCTTGCCCATTATCCTTTATTGGAACACACTGGCCGCAGGTGTGTCCATATTCCTGAAGGCTATGTACACCCTCATGCTAGTTGAACTTGCAAAACTTCAAATGCATTATGCTGAGCAACTACCTTTGTGCCAAAGTGGAATTCAAATTGCACCTTGTGACAGATCACCCACCATGCTGTGGATTTCCCAACTGTCATAATGTGCTGTAATGGGGAAGATTAGGTCTGAGACAGAAAACCATAATAATGGCTACTGTCAACTATTCCATTATGAACTGGGAAGCCTCCTCATGTACCAACACCTGTGCTCAATGCATGTTGGATTACCATCAACCCCAATGACCTGAATCACAGCAGTCACACAAACAGGGCTAACAGTATGCTACACATAGTCAGTCTCCAATGCCAATGTTATGTTTCCTAAGAGCAAAGTGGTGACTGTCATGGCACCCATGCAGATGGACAATGCATGTGCAAATGCTGAATCCTACACAAATGAACCTTAAGCAGTCACATACATGCAGTGATTGTGCCATTGAAAAAGAACCAAGAGTCAACCAAACACAAACAAGAAGGCAAACTGGTGGTACCATGCTTTAAACTGTACCACAGAAGGTAGTAACTGCTGCAAGAGTGAACACACATGAGTGTAGGTGATCCCTGGTCAGCCTCAGTAAGATGCAGATACACCATATAAAACCACACAAAGCTACTGTGAAACTAATCAGTCACATATTTTGAGGCCAAGCACAGAGCATTCTATAGCTGTGGCATTAATCGTAATGGCAACAACAAGACCTGCCGTGCTGCACAGCACTATGGCATGGGAAGTACTGCACCTACAGAAATAGCCCCTGTTCATCCAGATAGGGTCTTGGAGAACTTAAATCCACTCCCACCTCCCCCCCAACAGGTACACTTAGTTATATATCCATGTACCCTACAGGGCCCCTGTAATAACAACTATGCAGGTACAAGCTGCACTCTCTAAAGCCATACATGCAGCTTTCATGTGACCTGTCAACATCCCAGGGTGTATCCTACACAAATGTAAGAACAATCAGCTATCAACATACACATCATGTTCAATCATAGCTCCATGTCAGGCTGTGTACACACCGAATGGTGACCCACAGCAACAGTTATCACACCCCACAAAGGGGGAGACACCATTGATAATGGGAAATACTGCACAACTACCCTGCTGAGTCTGGTCTGTAAGGCCATGAACTGTGATCAACGTATTTGATGTACTCAATACAGATGTAGATGACAGTAGGATTGATTCACACTGCATATCATGACCTTGCCAGGTTGTAGGACACCATCACCCATACTGTGTTCCAGCTACACTCAGTAAACTAGGGGTATATTCCTATGTCACAGGAGTGGTTGGCAACTGGACAGCTGGCAGAACCAACACTATAGAAGGTGTCTGACTAATGCATGCACATCAAACCAGTGCCAGCCACAGTAATACAGGGTTCATTACTAGTACTCCCCCTCTTTGTTATCTATGCCACACAGACTAACACAGAAAGCATCTGCCTATTGATGTTTGCAAATGACTATGAACTAGGAGCAATAGTTGACTAAATGTGTGCTGCATTCAACATACAGAAGGGCCTTTGTATGTCAGATGTGTGGTGTGTGACGTATGGCCACAATCTGACAGCTACATATTGCATTGTCATCCCCAATGTTAAAAACCCTGTACCCAAGAACTACCACCTAGGCAGCGGTCAACATAATGGCAACTGTGTGTGTATGGGATGCAGCTGGACAGTAGTCTTTCCTTTGATAGTTACTTCACCACACCAGTCAGGTAGTTGTATGTGGCACCCCTAATTATGACAGGGTGCCATCCATGAATATAGAGATAATTGTTCAGCCATACTCAACACTCATGTGACCCATAATAGGTCACATATTTCCTTTAAGGGTTATTGCCTATGTGTAGATGGCATACACTGCCCTTCCCAATCCTTAGCTCCACTATGTAGCATGCAGCATACCCTGAATACAGCCATGTCTAACACAGACATGTTAGACATGCTACACTTAACACATTCTGATCCCAAATAAACACATACTTCATGGACATCCACTTTTCTAGTACAAGGATCACAACATGCCTGGCAGATCTCTGTCCCATACACTTAACATACTCTTGCCATACAATGCATCCCTGTCCAGCGAAGCCGTGACATGGTGTGATGACCACATGCCAAATATATCAATACCCCTGTGGATCAGTTCTGTGGCACTGCTTGAACTGGCCACTGAAACTTACCCGTCCGTTGCCTACAGCTAGGTAACCTGTCTGCCTAGGCTCATAAATGGCTCAGGGCTTATAGCCTACTAGTTCACTATGACCATACATGCTATAGTTTATATGCAACCCTGCAAATACCATCAGGCTAGTTATTGTCCCATGTGTTACACATGTGCAACACAGGAAATACATGGCAAGATGCTACACAGCTGTACAGTGCCATGTAGATGTATATGGCAAAACACATACATGCTTGCAAGTATGCAGGGTCAAAGGTCATGTCCCTAACAGCTATGTATGACTATATATGTGACATATACACAGCATTAAGGTTGATTGAATTAATGTGAACACATCCAGGCATGTGCAGATAGGTAAATACACCAGTACATACAAACAGACATGCCCACGTCAAGACAATATCCACATGGAGTATGAGCAATGTCATCACATGACACACACATATATGGTGATAACATCACATCACCAGTAAGGGTCAAATATGTGTGACTTAAACATGTCAGTGGTGTTAGTGTCATGTAGATTTGCAAAGACTTATTTGTAATCTTAATAAATGTGATACACATGTATGTTCAGCTGTACTTCTGTACTTCTCTGTGAGTTACTGTGACCTGTCTCCAACATTATGTCTTCCAGGTATGCCACATAGCAGGCTGCCAGTGTACACCCACTTGGAGGATGAGGTCCTCATCCCATACCTCCTTGACAGTCATACAACACTCTTCAGCTATATGCCACAGGATGCACAGCAGGGGATGCCCTGTGGGAGGAACTCCGCAGGAGGGTAAATGATGTTTGTAGTCACAATTGCACCTATCAGCAGGTGTGCCGACACTACACTGACCTCATAAGATGGGTGAAACAGCATGCTAATGCAATCACCAGGGAACAAGGTGCAACAGGTGGGGGGGCACTCACTCAGCCCCCGCTCACACATACCGAGGAGCTACTGGCCAACCTGGGGACACCTGCAGACCTCCATCCATAAGCTTCAGCTGGTATTGTGGAGGTGGGTGTCTCTCTACCACCGAGCCTGGAGTTGCCTGGTAAGTCAGCACTGCACATATAACACAACTATATTTCACATAGTTACATGTGTTACTGTACAATATGTAATGTAACATCATATGCAAGGTATGTATGCACACATGCTACATACTATAGTCTGCTACTCTATGTATGCAGAGATGTGCATACTCCATAGTATAGTGTGTTGTACTGGCTGATGTGCTAACATGGACATTGTACCCTGTAGCTATCACACAGGTGTGGATAATGATATTACTGCTGTGACACTCCTGTTTAGGTACCTCTGGCGTTTTGCAGCAACAGCAGCCTGTGTCAGGTGAGATTGTTATTATTTACCAGGCTTGATAATGCACAGATCATATTAATTGCATGCTATCTGCCATAACACACGTACACATAATGTATGGTGGTCCTGTTAATAGACACTGGTCAGACCTGCTATGCATTACATTGGTTACCCATGTGAAACAATTGAAGACTATATGAAACACCTACACTAAACCTTCCAAACTGTCATTGCCAGATGTGTGGACAACTGTGAATAAAATGGTGGAGGTGTGTTTCACTGTAGGGACAGGTACTACATGCCAGCATTACACATGTTGGGAATACAAACAGTACTGTACAGAGAGCATATGTGTGCACATACTCTAAATGTGTTAGAGCTGGAGTATGACCAGCCCACAGGATACACCCTTGTTGATTATACCCTTGCTATGAATGTCACACAATGTCATGTGCTATCTGACATGTCCATGACATGTAGTGGGCTGACTGCAACACTGCTCAACTATCCTGCAAAACATGATGCCTCACATCCCATACATACCACCCTTTGTCAGCATAACCCTGTCCTCAGTGGAGCATATGACATCTATGGGTGTATGTCATATGGGATAACACTGACATGTGAAATAGGTGGCCATCACAATAATTGGACAGAACATGTGTGCACATGGCCATGGAGGATGGCCAGAGACATAAAGCAACACACACAGTAGAAGTGATGTACATGTGTGTACACCCTGTTGTACATTGGCTTGACACAATACAACTATGGCCTTTGTGTAATGGTGATATTGCAGAAGTAAAACACTAAACATCATACAGGCCTGTGCACAGCTTGTGTAGGCATAACATGAAACCACCACATAACATGTCTTGAACATCTTGAGTATGTCATGACATGACATCATTCACCTATACAGTATCCAAATACATACATGTGTTGCACAACATACACATGCAACCACATCAGGCCACAGATACAGTACATTCACCTTGCTGGTGTCAGACGTCACTGTCATGCCTGCTCCTCATGTGTGTGAAGTACAAAGATGACATGTGGGACATAGAGTACTTCTTAGTTAGCCATGTGTGGGCATAGTTGCCAGGCATCAGTAATATGGTTACAGATGTGCAGGGGTGTCATCCGTATACCCTTCTGTGACCTGTGTCACACATTCCACATTAGGGTTTAGTGTGCATACACCTCAGTGATGTGGGTCACATTCCACATTAGATATGTATTGTCTGTGAACATAGTCATGGCTAAGAACTGTGTGAGTAACTCACATTGTATAGCAAATGTGAAGCCACATGATGCCCTGCAATGGCTATGCACATCAGCTCAATGTGCAGTATGTCACTGCACATTTGTAGGACAGACAGACAACATTGTGTCAGCTGAAGACCAATGTTAGTATAACACGTCCGTGCACTGGGACACTATTACCGTACTGTCGATTGGAAAGGACACCCTTGTGTTACACATGTATGCATGTCATTCAACACACCAGCAGAAGACATGTCATACTACATGTGATTAGCAAGGTCATACGCCACACATCAGGCCGGTGTACTGTAAACCTGTGCTGGTCTGTGGCACCATTTCAAAGTAGGGACAGCCATGTCAAACATGTGTGTACAGCCACATGCACAATGTCTGTAGACTCAGCTCAGGGGTAGGTGGAATAATGTTGAACAGACATGCACTGCTTTGGAGGAGATATGCAAGCTAGGGCCCAGGCAAACATAGTATTCAGTCGACATACCTTTCTGCTCATGTCCTCACATATAGGGGCGGTGGCCAACACAAAGCATCAGTAGCAGATGTACAAAGGTCAGCGATGGTCTGTTAACATGTAGTGTATGCTGCACACACCATGGCAGTGCGGGGCAACAGTGCAAAGTGCATGCATTGTGTTGCAGGTATGGGGCATAGGCTACTAACACAAATGGCGCAGTACAGGTATGTATGCTAACCACCACTATCATTGTGTAAGGTGCGTGCCATTTGCTATAACACATGCATGCTGTTGTGTGCAACTCAGGGATGTATGATAACTACCACTATAATTGTCTAAGCTGAATGCCATTTGCCATATCACCTGCATGTAATGTGTGTCTGTGTGTGTCTGTGTGTGTTATATAACTTGTAATGCCCAGTTCTTGTCTTCCCCTCACAGGTGCTGATGTAGGTGCATTGCCCTCCTGTGGTCCACCTGATGTTAGTGTCCCCACAGACTCTAGCAGTGATGATGATAGTATGATTGAGGCACAGGAAGGGTTGTCAGGGGCTGAATCTGTGCCATTGGTTGCCATTCCACCTGTATCCCCCTCATCCTTGCACACAGTTCCTCTGCCTACACATACTCCATCACCCCTGGCCATACAGGAAGGACAGTTGGTGGGTGGTAGCATGGAACAGGGAAGTGTGAAGACTATGGAAGGTGTGCCTGCACACCATGATCCCTGTCAACTGACTGGTGATGTCCCACACAGGCATGTGCCCAGTGCTGCTCGTAGGAAGACCACTGGCCAACATGCCCCTGTGAGACAAAGCACATCAGCTCGAGTCACCAGACGCATGTTTTGGGCAGTAATGGAGGGACAGGCACATGCTGGATGGCACAAACGAGAAGGTCTGAGGCTTCAGAGGGCTGCTGTCCATTCATTAACTGATAACATCCAGGCAATTGCAAATGCTCACCATCATCTTGCATATGTTTTGGATAGACGATTGGGTGACATGGTGGGAGTCCTTGACCATGGCATGTCAATCCTCCAGCGTGGAATGTCTGTGCTAGAACATCTGGTAGGAGTGAGGCATCAGGCACGTGGACATAGGTCAGCTACATCACCTGTTGAAGGTCTGCGTGAGCATACTACTGCACATGCCCGCTCCCATAGTGGTGTTAGCAGCAGCAGTGCACCTAGTGCTGTGCAGTCCACACCAGGACACAGCAGGCCATGTGCACGTGGTCCTGGATGGTCCCAACAGAGACACGATTCCAGTGGACATGTGTCATCTAACAGTACGCAATCTGGATCTCTGCCTGGTAGTGCCCATGCAACCCGTGGCAGCCGCAGGTCACGTGGCCGTAGCCAGACTCCGTGAACTGTGAAACCTGCCTTGTACAGTCTGCAGCTGTCAATAATACCCCAGTGTAGGCCAACCACATGCCAGACCTGTGTGCATGCATACACACACACATACCAGACACAAAGGTAGGGCACCTCAACATACACACACATAACATCCACACATGCCCAATGATATCCCAGGCCCTAACACACACACACATGATGTCATCCAATGGTGCAGCCTAGGCCTCTGGCAAACATTATCACCCTGTGCATATGGTGATGCTTGTGCTGCATCCCTGTTATCCACACCATCAGTGCAGGGACATGCTCATATAGTCTGATGCACAGGGTGAACATACTAGGTAGACAATTGTAGATTAATATTGTTGAGTAGTGCTGACAGGCAGCAGACATACCATGTATTACAGTTTTAGAATGCATTTTGTACATTTGACAGTATGTATCATGTGTAACAACACTAACAGCATGGTGATCTTGATGTTCTGCCTTCCTCTTTCAGGTGTAGTTGCATATGCCGGGGGATGTCTGTGTTTGCGGTTAGTGTCCCATATGTACATGTTGACTACTCACAGGTCTGTATGACAATACCTGCATGCACTTTGTAGCTTCCATATCACAGTTATAATCTCCCATGTTTCAATTATGTTTACTGCTCTAATGATCCAAGAGCATGATAACTGTATAGTAAGCTACTGTGTTCAGAGCCATCACATCCATAGTGGGTGACATCACAGGTATAGTTACCTGTAGTGGGGAGGAGGTAAAAGAGTGGTATAGCGGATGTCAAGGGTAAAGGCCAGTGGAAATAGTGGCTTCTCATTGGGAAGCAGTAATACCCACTGTCATGACACTGTGCAAACACAGACACACCCACACACTCAGGGATTCACAGACACAGTAACACACACTCTGACACACACACACACACACACACACACACACACACACACACACACACACACACACACACACACACACACACACACACACAGTTGCCAGTGTTCTGATGAGAACCCCTGCCTATATGCATATCATCATTATAGTACTATGCAATTACAAGATGTGCCACAGAGATTACACATGTACAGGTAGTCAGAATGGCCTGAGATTGAGGAAATCAACAGGGATACTACAGTGCAGTGAGTGTATGTGGGGAGGGGGGGTTCATCAGTAGGCTATGTAACAACATGTCACATCCCAGGGTGTACATATTAACAGGCAGTTAGAATGCCTGTCTAAGACTGATGATATCAACAGGGATACTAGATTGCATTGAGTGGATGGGGGAGGGGTTATTAACATTTCACTATGGTACAATACAGCCTCACTCCAGGGACCGGACAGCCATATACACACACACACA
>NC_056745.1:1389283545-1389288545 GCF_019279795.1 Protopterus annectens | reverse complement strand
GGGGTTCTATTCCAAGACATGGCAGGTGTGTTTGTTTGACAGTCAGAGCCTGTGAGGAGGTGGCTGTGGGTGTCTAACCACTGGACATGTTGGGGAGTGGATTTTGTAGTTTTCCTATATGGTGTCCGTATTATATGTCACAATGTCTACCTCACGAGGAGTACAGATATCAATCAGCCAAGGGACTGTGTTGGCAAGCCATACCCCTACATCTGGGAAAAGGCCTGGTAAACAAAGTATGCAACCCTACTATTACCCGGAATATGTTCTGAACCCATGTGTCATACACAAACACACTTGCCTAGATTATCCCGCTATGTTGCTAGTACCCTGCACATTGATGACAGATAGTAGGCATGGTGTGATTGTAGTGGGCTGCAGAGGGCATGGTACCCTGTCTAGCAGTACAATAGGCACATAATTGCGGACAATGTGCCTTCACTATGTTCCCCACTGGATGCCTCCAACATATGTGGTGCCATCAAATGTGATCCACAAAGGCCATACAATGCCTTACACACATGCCCTGTATGAACAGATGCCACTGACACCAGGGAATACCTGGATCATGCTATCAATGCAGGTGCAGGGTCAACCTGCTGTCTATAAGCAGGTCCTGCCACACCAGGCCAGTATTGGTATATCTGAGCATAACAGTCTGTGTACACAACATGCCAGCCAAACCAGGTACACTTGTACATGTCACTGTAAATTATTGTGGGACATGCACATCCCAGGCAATGTCCATGTCAAGGACTATCAAACACAGACATGGCATGCATTGCAAAACAATGGCATTATACAATGGTAACCAGGATGACAGGACAGTTCATACAATACCCATCTGTGTGGGACATTGCAGACACTACACCCCTGAACCGTACTGCACACCATTGTTGGGTGGTGTGATGCCAAGAATTACCCCTCACCCAGCCTTATACAGCCATCTTGCACAGCCAACCACTACACACCCATGAAACAATGCACACATGCATGTCAGTGCTGGCACCTTGTGTCTGCATCTGGGGTATGATGCTCCCAACCAGTCACACCCAGTATAACTCCTATTGGCATACCAACTGATATCAGACACGTTCACATGCCCTAGTCCATAGAACCTCCAAATATCCCCTATGGTGCATTTAGTACCTGTGCATTATTGCAGTGTGGCAAACTAAGTAGTTAGGAAGTGTATTTGTGGGCCTGGCAAAGTGTGGCAATGTGTCTGAGTCCCTTAGAGAGTGTGGTTGTGTTGACAATGACATCCATTCATGTGGACAGCCATGTGTGCTACACCTAATGTATGTCTACTATATCTCTATTACAGATGTTCACCAGCACACATATATGTTCTTACAGCACACCAACATGTAAGCTTTGTGGCACATGGAGTAACTGCATGCACTTGTAATAGTAATGGCTAGTCAGTCAGGGGTTTGTATCCCTGTACTGGTAGGTGTGTGACAGACAATGCTTAGGTTTTAGTCTCCAAGCCCTTCTCTGATGTACTTTATCTCTGTCTGTCCCTCCCACACACTCTCTAGTGGATGTGGAGTTGTACACCTGCTCAGCAGCAGCTTGTGTTTTGTAAGTAATGGTCATGATCAGTTGATGGCCTCTTAACCTATTGCAGTCCTCCTCTAGCTGATTGCATGTGGAACAGCTGTGGTGATGTTCCCATAGCCAATCGCATGGAAACACAGTACAATATCTAGGAACATCATTTGGTGTTTGCCCATGACAGTCGCTGTGAGTGGAACATGGATATGGTGTTTGGTAAACGGCATCACAGATGATATCTGGATATTCCTCAAACAACATACACAGTGGAAAATAGCCTAAAGACAGGAGGGTGATGTGCCAGACATGACTACAGCATGTAAGTGTAGCTATGCTTCATTGAGACTACTGCTAGTTTAACAAGTTGTGTGTGATAATGGCTATTCTGCATGTTTTAAAACTGACAAGACAGTGCTCTGTTTGTGAGGGAACCCCCATCTGTATGGCCATCTGTGGACTGGTCAGTGTGTGGAACCATTTGTTTCCTGTGTTACTCGCTGAACACACATCTGTGAACTGCAGAAGCATAATGTGAGGACTGCAGTCAGTACATGGTGATAGTGATGAGAGTTACTGCCATCGCATCCCTGATTGGGCATATGTCACATGAAACAGTGGTATGACAGTCACTGTCTGAGGTTCTCACAGTGACATGCCAATAATGGGCCAATGTTCATAGCTGCACAAGTCTTCCACTCTTTGTACAGATGTCATGCATTATATATGCATGTGTTGTGCTCCCTCTACAAATGTATACCATCTGTTATGCTGGGTTGATGGTCATATCTATGCATGATGTTATAAGCAATCCTGAATGCTGTTGACTATTACTAAGCCATATCTGTGTTAAAACTACAACACCATAGGATGTATGGGTTTGGAGGTCCCGGCAGAACCTTCTATCCCACTTCAGCTGGCCATGGCACTGGGCACCAGCACATATGGGGCCCAGCCATGGACCTCCACCTCTGTTGGCTCTGCACCACCTTCTGGTGGAACCACCACTGAGGATGGGGGCTTGTTCCCCGGAGAGAAGGTCCAGACAGGAACTTGTCCACTGTCGTACAGTCCTGGATGTGGTGCATAGGGGGCTCAGTAAGGGGGTTTGAGGCCAGATACGCCAGCTCGAGGGCAGAGTGTCATATTTAGAGGGTGAGCCTGCCCCTCCTAGACAGTCCCCAGCACAGCCACCTTTGCGGCTGTTTTGGTGTAGTGGTGGCTGCCCATGGCTGGGGACCTCCGTCCCACTGTTTCCATCTGGAGGCTCATGGGCTTGTGACTGCCGAACACCCCTCCCCATCCAAGGTGTATCCCCCCACATGTGTCATATACCGACCCTGTATGCTGTCTTGTCTGTCATCCTACCCAACCTATCCTCCACGAGCATACCTACTCTCCTTCCCCCACATCCCACTCTCACCCTATGGAAACAAAAGGCCAATCTGTTCCTAGAACATTTGCCCCATACATAGCTGTCAATTTCTCACACATGTCCACTGGACACATGTAACCTTTTTGATTTGCATCACAAGGTACTCCAGTTGTCCTCACCCCTGTCTCTCAGGCACATGATCCTGGTATGCACGACTCCTAAAGGTTCCAGGTACACATGATGCAGATGACCCCATTGTACACACGATACTACTGGTCCCTCTATGGTTACCCCATTTTCCTTTTTCATGATGATGATGATGTCGCACACAGCAGCTTGCAAGAGTACTGTTCTTACATAATTGGACAGGAACTGTTGTGTTAATGTAAGTAAAATGCACCGAGTGATGTATTTGGCCAATGTACAATGTTTGCGTGTATTAATGACACATGTCTGTCTGAGGGAGTCTTAATATTACATAGGACAACACGACTACATAATACAGGCATTGCTGGTGTTTCCCTTTTCATTCCTTTTTAATGTTTTGTTGTCACATGGGATGTTCTACTATTGAATGAGTGTGCTGGATGTTATGTTTGTGATAACATCTGATGTCTGTATATCTGCCATGGCTTAGTGGTAAATCACATTGGCTGTGGTGTGCAGGGTCCTGGTTTCGAGCCTTGCAGAGGGCATTTATTTTGTTGCTGGGCAGAACAAGGCCATTGGATACGGAGTGATTAAGGCACATTAAAGCAGTTGTGAGCGGGTGTGCGTGGGTTTGCGCAGAACTAAGCAATGCTAACCTCTTACAATATGCACCTGTCTGGCTAATACATGGGAACTGCCACTCTTCAATACAAACAAGTAATTGGGTTTTGGAACCCACATCCTTCAGCCCAGTCATGCTACTGCATACCATTATTCTATCATCTTTCTAAGGTTGTAAGTGGAATATGTGCTTTCTGTCCCTATCAGACCTCTCAAATGACTGGAGACAAATATCAACTGAATCAGGGACACGTCATGACAACATCAGGGACACATTTCAAATATTAGTGCTATTAATCTGACACATTGACAGACTCAGAGATATGAATTAATACACATTTTCTTGTTTATAATTCTTAATTATTGTCATTATTCATTACATGTAATTCACCACCTTTCCTCCAAAAGTCATTAGTTTTAGGAGGGATTAAGTGGGACAGAGTTAGAATTTGAGTCAAAATTAGGGATGTCCCTGGAAATTGGGAACAGTTGAGAGGTACGGTCCCAATTTTTCCCCCAGTGTTTTATGCCCTGTCCAGTGGATTTGCTCTAAGGGGTTGAGAGGTATGGGTGTAAACTATGCCCAATTCGGAATATTACTTACATCCCCGGGGCAGTCCTAATACGACTGCGCCAGCCAACACCTGCATGCCTAGGCCCATAATTGCATACCCATAGTTCCCCCACCTGCCCCTCCTCTACACCACTCATCCTTACTTGTGGGTGCAGGTGGGGTATAAACACATCACTACACACTGCCCACACTCAGTGTGTCGGGACACATGTCATACATTGTGTCGACCCATGGGTTATTACGCTTGCACAATCTACTGGTTCATGTACGTCTACAATCTGGTTTGATGAATCATTACAGGGACTGACTTGGATGATCAGTAATTTTTGGGTGTCCCACAAGGGACATTGATGTCTTGTTTCAAGATTAGACCTGGCAGGTCTCTCCCACTGGTAGTATCCTGCCAGTGGTCTGGGAAGCAGCGGTGTGTTTACTTTTATTGTGTGAATGTATGTCTCACTGGCCTAGCTGGGGGGGGGGGTTAATGCTACGTGTTACACATTTGTTTATTGGACCTCTCACCCCCATATGCACAGCCTGTGAACATATGTAATTCGCAACTGCTGTATCATATCCTAGCTATATACATGTGCATATTTACAGTCACTCACACACACACACACACACACACACACACACACACACACACATATATATATATATATATATATATATATATATATATATATATATATACAGATATATCTGTATATGTATGCATAC
>NC_056745.1:1389273545-1389281045 GCF_019279795.1 Protopterus annectens | reverse complement strand
CATGGGACACGCATGTCTTTATGTCAAGATTAGACTCTATACTTCATTACAGCCTTACTCCCGTTAACATGACACTACAAAAAATTAATAAGTATGACTATGTGGTAATGCACACGTTACACATGAGAGCCTAATTATGTACATGTTTGGCATATATTTTTTTACAAATAGACCAGTTTAGTAATTGGCGTTGCCATAGCAGACAGATCACAGGAATGATTCCATGTGTGAGAAAGTCCTCACATTTGATTTTTTCAGCACAGCACTGACTTCGGACCTTGTACACACTTCTGCATTTTAGCAGTTTCGTCCCTTTCCTCTTATACACAACCTATTATTCTATCTACTGTTGAGGTTTGTAAAGGCACATTCATGTTATTTATGTCTGCAAATGGAATGAATGTGTTACAGAGAATGTACTTCTACATATAGATGTCTGCATGTGTGTATGCATATATACTTATAATGAACTCGCTGACCTCCACGAGGCGGTCCAGTTAGAACCAGCCCATCCAATCCTGGCATGCCTGGATCCATACTTTCATACCCATAGTTCCTCCACCCCACCCGAGTTCAATATACATGCATACCATCCATTGTCCAGTTGCTATTGCAGCCATGACACACCTCCACACATTGCCCTCTCCCAAGCGTTAGGGGCCCTACCCGTATGTTGTCCCAACCTATGTATTCTCAGGCTCTCCCACCATTTAGTCCTTGAACATACCTGCCCTTGCTTGTGTAATGGTCGGATGGCCAAACATTCTATCAATTTTTGGGTAGTCCCACCAGGGACTACCCTCTGATTGTAAAGTAGACATAGCAAATCAATAATGCTACTCCCACTGGTAATATCCTGTCTGTGGTGTGAGTAGCAGTGCTTTGTTCAATCCTGCCCAGCTTGATATGACATACACTGTCAGCGCTATATAATACTGCGGTTGCTGTTAATTCCCTTCTCATTCCTTTTGTATGCTTTATTGTTACGTCATTCATTCTTCATATATATATATATATATATATATATATATATATATATATATATATATATATATTATATATCTGTACATCCTTATATACATTTCCTATGCTGGGCACTGCTTAGACCCATGCAAGTGCACTCAGACTTGCTTACTAGTACTTATATATGTTTACTGCTGCTTATTTGTGCTTACGCCTGCTTACTAGTGCCTTATTCATTATGACAGTGCCACTTTGATTTATTGACATTTAGTTAAACACCTCATGCGATACTCTTATATTGGTTTTACAGCAAAACAACATTCATTCCACAAGGAAAATGATATTTGCTATTGTTGGGCTTGAACCGTGAATGCCTGTTCATTAGGTGGATGCTCTAAACACTACACTATTGATGTTTACATTGATTCAGCATGTTTTTCTCTATCTGAATGATTTTGATGTGTAAGCTACGCTTGGCAGAGGGCAGCAACGTGCAAACAAGCTCACCTTCGATATTGCAGCAATACAAATGTATAATGGGGGCACAGGTAATCTAATTGTGAAAGTTCTAGGGACGGGGCTCAACATTCCACTACGTGCTTGTGTGTTTACTACTTTGATTTTATTTCACTGTTCGTGGGCACTCTTGTATGCTTAGCATACATTTTGGTATCCACGGACACTGAATTACGGACTTACTATTAGAGAGGCAGGCTTTAATAGTAAGCATAGTAGGTTGTGCAACTGTCGGGGCATGTTTACGACTCCATAGAGCACTTGTTCACACCCCCTGCACTCGCACACATTTCCTGTGCATGTTGAGGGTGCAGAGGTGCACCCTCATACATATTCATATGGCGCTGCTGCACCATCTGTAATGAGGATACTCAGCGCAAGGCTAAAACCATCCTTGCACCGAGCTTCTTGAATCCCAGGGTAAATCTTTCTACACCTACTTGCTTTTCTAAAGGAACATCATCACTGCTTTCTGTATATTCAGGCCATCTCTCCAAGGTTGATTAACGTCTTTCCTTTCTTCTCCACAAGTTCTGCAACTGTCTTTAATGTCAAAAACATAATTGTTTTTTACTTTTGTATGTTAAGTGCATGAGGAAGCTCAAAAAGAGACCATGCATACAGTTAAAGCCAGGTTTATTACAGAGTCACACTGAGCATTTACTATGGCACAAGTCTGCACGTGATTCTTTATTTTATTACTACACCATGATAATTATATGATTTCTCTGTTTTTCTCAGTACCATTAAATACTTACAGATAAAATGATTTTTTTTGCTACTTCAGCAAAACTTAATAGGGCATATTATTCTGGTCTTAGAGTTAGCAGCACTTTGCAACAGATGTTTACAGTTTGGGTAGCCCCTAGTCCTAGAAAGAGTTAGGAAAACACAACTACATTAAAGTAGGCTAGGACATTTATTTTATATCTACAGATGAAAGCATGCTGTTTTGTGGATTGCTTTTGTACCACCAAATAACCAAAACGTTGTGGTCCAGATTCTGTATACAAAGTGAAGATACTGAACTTTCTTGAAGTTATGGTAGAAGCTGAAACATGGTACCTGCTATTGTTATGACATGGTTAGTTGGACAACCCACCCACTTCCTGCTCATGTGTTAACTATGTACCATCTTTGTTTTGCCAGTGACATGTCTTCTACAAAGGCCAGTAAACTTAATGGACCCTTGTCTACTATGTAAAAAGTACAGACAGTTTATTATTTATTCATTTGCCATTTGTTTACAGGGAAAAGTCTGATTGACCAAAATGTGTCCATTTTCAGCAGGGGCCAGGGGAGAAAAGCTCCACAGACACAATCTCTCAATAATCAATTACAGATATTTTGAATCATAAAGTATCATATAACACTACAAAACACAGGAGTGAAAAAATGTTGTAATGAGAAAACCATAGCACATATTTTTCATAGTAGAGTGCACTGAAAAACAATAACATAAGTTGGAGAAAATATGTGAGGAAAAACTCAATAGTCATATTATTAGTAACATAGCTTAGTATGCAGTAAATGAGAGCTGAGATAATTCTAATAAGATATTTAAAAGTGATATTAGAGATTACAGGAATAGAAACAGTGAGAGAAATTTAAGTGATGTATCAGAGAGGGTGTTCATATTAAGGGTATAGAAGGGAGTAAGGAAGGAAGGAAAGAAAAGGAGATTTTAAGAAGTGTGCAGGGTAGGATGTCTTTAGGTAGCTTAAGTGACTATGGAGTAAAGAGAAATTGGTAGAAGAAAGGTCTGCAGAGAGAAAGTGGATACGGTAAGCTATTGGGAAAATAGAAAGGAGTGTAGTAGGAGACTGGAGAGGGTTATAAATTGTGACTTAGGCTGAAGAGTGGTGAATGAAGTTTAGTGAGTAAGTTCATCCAGGATTGGCATAAGAGCAGGTCCATGATTTTATAAAGTATTCTTTTAGGGAGCATTTAAAAGTAGGTATGTTAGAAATAGTTCTGGTGGTTAGAGGTAGGGAGTTAAAATTTTTTGCTACTGAGTACAAGTATTGGCTTTGACCAGGGGATTATTAGGTTTATTTATGGTGAGAAGTTGTTTGTCTTCCATTCTGAGTTCTTTTAGGGAAGTATATGGTGATTAAAGGGGTAAGAGATGGGCAGGCTAATGGTTTGTGTATGATTTTATGTATTTGTTATAAGATGAATGTAGGAGAGGTGGACAGGGAGTTACGGCCAGCTAAAGGTATGCAGAGTTTTGCAGTGATGGGAAAAGGAGGATGAATCAGTAGCAAACTTGACAATTTTGTTGTAGCAGCTTTTAAGTTTTTTTTCTGAATGATTGTAAATTGGCTAGAGTTGGAGCACCATAGAGTAGGGAAGGAAGAAAGTAGGTTTTGGCTAAAGTAATTTTTGTTGGTGTGCTTAGAAAATGTTTGTTTCTATATAGCATGCCTAGCTGTTTTTTTTTCTTTTTTTATTGCTTTAGATGTGGCAGCCAGATTTAAGATTATCATCTATTATAACTCCTCCTAGTTGCTATGGTGAGCTAATTCACTTTCAGTGCCATTTGCCAAAAAGATCATGAAAGGTACTTTGATAGGAGTATGAGTTTTTGAGGTAAAGAGGAGTTTGTTTTTTGGGGGTTAAGTAAGAGTTAAGCTCTTGTAATCCAAATTTCAATGGAGATGAAAATTTGTTGAGTGTTTTCTTCGACATGAGTTAAGGTGTCTGAAAAGCTGATAAAAATAGAGTCATCTCCATATTGAATCAGGGTGACTTCATAAGAAGATGAATTTAGATTATTGAAAAAAATATCGAATAGTAAAGGGCTAAGGGTGGATCCTTGTGGAAGTCCTGTGGAAGTGAGAACGTTTGCATATGTGGACCTTTGCCATTTTACAGCTTGTTACCTGTTAGCATGGTAGCTAGAGAATCACTGAATAGATGGAGATAATAGACCCAGGATGGAAAGTTGATTTAGGAATTTAGAGTGAGACACCATGTCAAAGGCTCATGATAGATCTAGAAATACTATAGATACATGTTTATTAGATTTTCAAGCTTTATTGTCAATGTCTATAAACGATAGTAATGCAGTGGAATTGCTGTTTATAACATACCCCCAGATTCATGAAGCTCCATGCAAGAATAAGGCTATATGCATGAAGGCGCGCTGCTATCTAAACTAAATGGACACAAACCAGGAACGAGTGCAGGGGGGGGGGTGTCAGCAGTCCCAGCACCTGAAACACACCCCCTTCACTCTGAAAGTGCCATATGGCACTTTCTGACATGGATGAGTGTCAAACTATATAATAGTTGAGCCTGGCTCTAATATTATATAGTAAACGAGTGTCCGCAGACACTGAAATTTAAATAGCTAACATTTTAGTGTCCGCAGACACTGAAAAAAAAAGAACAACGCAAAAACACCTATATAAGGCAGCAGCCTTCAAATGCACACCCCCAAATGTATGTACGCTTGGCCTACATGCATGGAAGCAGTAGGGAAAGAGGAAAGGAGTAAAAAATAAAAAAATGGAATAATCATTTTCTTTCATGAAGTAAATCCTAAGTTTAAACACCGCACAACTTGTTTGCATGGCGCACTGCTATGCTTAGCTTGGTTGAAATCCTAAAAATGATAGACAAGTGCTACTGTGATAAAAAATGTCATCACTCTGCTGTAGCTTAGTGGTACTGTCATGGTATAGCATGTAGAACATGTCCAGTTTGAATCTGCCCAATCATTTAATAAACTTTTAAGGAATTTGAATGATAGATGTAAATCATATGTCTCATGTATAGCACAGTAGGGGTGGGAATATGTAAAACATAAATGTAAGAAACAATTTATAACTTTAATGAAAAAAATATATATATTTAAGCAATGCTTTGCTAGTGTAAGCATTGCTTACCTGCATTCAGCTCTGCTTAGCTGGTGTAAGCATTGCTATGTGGATTTGCGTGGAGCTAAGTATAATGCAGCATATTAAAACTAGCCAATCATGAAAAAGTAAAGGAAAACAGCCCTGTTTAAACTGCACAGGCAAGAATATAGCCATAACCATTTGGAATTGCACACAGCAGGACTGAAATGACTGGTGTCAGAGAAGGTGTGTGCTTCCGAGCACAACGTTGGGGCATCCAGGAGTCCAGGGTCAAGGTTGGTCTCCTAGTTAAAAACTATGATGGCAGGCTGCTGCAGGGCCAGTACCAGGGCTTGCAGTACAAAGTGGAGGCCTGGGACCAGCTTGGATGTGATCTCACTAGTGCCACTGGTATACCCTGGACTGGTGAACAGGTACGTCATCACCATAATGATCTGAAGTGGAGGAAGGTTGCACTCCTGGACCAGTTGAGCCAAGAAGCCTGAGTGCAGATTGTCCCACCTGTCTGTAAGTATGCAGTCTTATGTATCTTTAAATATGAAAAAGGTCAACTTGTGACTGTGCAGGTGTGATTAATGTGTGATGTCTCCCCATACAGCTGCTGTGTAGAGGTCCCAGAATGTGCAGGCTCATGCACAGTGATTGGCCTGGATTCATCAACAGTATGGTGAGTACAGAATACCCCCTACTATTAGCAGTAAGAAATCAAATATTTAGTAATGGTAGTACTGCTTGTATATATAATTGTGCTGTAAAAGTCAAGAATAAATGCCTGTGTAAGGCTGCCAGTGTTACAATCGAGTATTCCCAGCTGCTGTGTAAGACAGATATCAGTAGAAAACAAGGTACAATATGCAGGACAGGAATACTGGAATATGTATGAGTGTGTCTGAGTGAACCTGCCAAGAAAGTGCCAATGACAGGGCTACTGTTGCAGTTACAAATGAAAAGCATTCTTCTGTGCAGATCATCTAGGAATAGTAATTGGGGCGTTCTGAGTCGTACACAGATATGTATGTCAAAACTAATAAAGGTGATCCAAAACACTGGTGTGTGTTATCTCACTTGTACCTGATAAATAGAAATGTGTATGTCCTGCAGCATGCATTAACTGAGGTGAACTGATTTAGCACTGCTTGTCTGCATACATTAGAATGGGCATGTCAAATAACTGAAAAAGAGCAACAGTACATATTCCTATAAGAATGTGTTTTACTTGTTTGTCTGCCAGCATTGTCCTGTGTTAATCTTTCCATTTTAGCCGTATGTAGCTGTGAATGCACTGAGAAATGTATAAGGCTAACAGGTGCAGACCTAAAACCTACACTGTGTACTCAGGAATCTAAATTGCAGTATGTAGTTGTAAAACAGTCAAATGTGCAATCCAGCTAATGTGCACATGTTTCACAAACAGTGACAACAATATCTGTTGTGTATGCATAAAATGTACTGAACATAGGAAACAAATAATGCAACATGTGATCATAAAAGTACTGTGCACAAAAATATGTACTAGATAGAAATGTCACAAGCAAAACACAACACTTCCCCAGTCTGATAAGGACTAGGCCTATAGTTCAGTTTTGCACACACAACACAGTTCAAATCCAGGGACTGCCACTAACATCTCAGTCTAGTTCTATAGTTTTAAACTGCAATCTGAATAGAAAAATAATGTACTGCAGCACATGCATTTTCCATACAGGGCACACTGGTAAAGCAATCTGAATAGAAATACTAGTATGATGTGTATAACTATGAACGGTGTACAACTGCTGTGTTGACCAGCCTCAATCATACAAATAGATGCAAACTAGACATATACACTCTGGCCCAGACAAGCCCCTCAAATGTCACGCTGTCATGGATAGTTTCCCCAGTTGACAAGAAACCTGCACACAGAGAATGTCCCAGTAGATGTATGTGAAAGACACAACACACACTCCAGGGTCTGCAACTAAAATGTGAATCTGAAATATGTGTAGAAACAGCAATGTAAAGTGCACACAGTTCATCTGGACAGGCCCACAGGTAAAGAAATCGGTATAGAAACAGGTCTGATGTGTAAAACTAAAATAAGGGTACAATTACTCTGTTGATATCTACAGCTGTTGATGTGCTGTAGCAGCTCCATGGCCCAGCTAGAGTGTAAGTG
>NC_056745.1:1389196421-1389258921 GCF_019279795.1 Protopterus annectens | reverse complement strand
TACTGCATGACATATGTACAAAGGTTGACAGAGTTGTGGCTGGAGGCAGTAACACAGGGCTAATATTGACATGTTGCTGTGATGAGCTCGTACATTTACTGGTGTAACAGGGTTTGTTGTGACATATGTCTACTGAGGGATATGAAGTCAGTAACTCACATGGCTGTCACCATGTACTGACTGTAATCCTCAGAATATGCTACTGCATTTTTAAAGCTAGGACATGTGTGAGTAGCACAACACATGTAAGACTCCAAACACTGACCAGTCTACAGATAGCCCTACAGGTGGGAGTTTCCCCAACCACATAAAACTGTCATGACAGATATTAAATCATCTAGACCAGCCATATCCACACAAAACCTGTTAAAACAAAATTACTTCAAATGAAGAAGTGCAAGACTTGCGTTATTTCCTCATGTTTGGAACAACCCCCTCCTGTTTGATGGCCTGTCTCCACAGTGTATGTTGTAAGAGGTATATCCAACTACCCTCTGTGATGCTGTTTGTCAAACACCAACATGACATCCTGCTCACAGTGAATGAAAAGGGCCAACACCCACATGATGGTCTTAGTTATAGGAGTGTGTTTCCATGAAATTGGCTATGGGAATGATACCACAGCTGTTCCACATGCAATCAGCTAGTGGGGGACTACAATTCATGCAGAGACCATCAGCTGATCATGAGCATCACTTACAAAACACAAGCTGCTGCCTAAGCAAAGCAGGTGTACTTTTCCACATTCTCAAGAGAGGGAGTGAGAGAGACAGACAGAGACAAAATAACAGGGTAGGAGAATAAGAGCTAACCATGTTGTTGTCACACACTTACCAGTACTAGCTTTCAAACCCCTGCCTGACTATGCATTGCTATTACATTTGTATGCGGTTATTGCATGTGCCACAGAACTTACATGTTGAAGACATGTCCAAAGGTATCATTGAAGGTGAGTAACATCAGCAACAGTGATAACGGAGGGGTAAAATAAGTGTAGTACATGTGGGTGTCCACAAAAGCAGGTGTCAAGGAAGACACCCCCACACTCTCCCAGGGACTCACACACATTATCACAGTTGGCAGGGTCAGGATTAGAATTCCTAACTAACTAGTTTGCTACACTACAGTATTACGCAGGTATCACATGTGTCACAGAGGTTATCAGGCTGATATATGGGGAAAGGGTATGTCAAGGTGACTGACATCAGAAGGCATGCTACAGTAGGGCAATGTGAGGTGTAGTGAGTGTGAATGGCTTCCAAATCATTAATCTCCACACACAAACACACACACACACACACACACACACACACACACACACACACACACACACACACACACACACACACACACACACACACACACACACACACACACACACACACACACACACACACACACACACACACACACACACACACACACACACACATGCACAGATTTGCCAGTACTGACATACATGGGTTCATTGCTTCACAAGTGTGTAGTAGTTGACTATGCCAGAAGGCTGTACAAGGCTAGGCAAGGGGTATACCTTGGCATCAGGCCACATGGCAATGGACTGCAGTGTGGCTCAGGGGTGTAGTCCCTTGATTGGCCCACACAGGTGGGTATTGTAGTCACCATCCACTCATATGGGTTACTATTGTGGGTGACCAGTGCTGTACAATGCTTGCCATGTATGTGTTCTATATTCCATAACATGGACAATGCCTGGGTTGTGCACATGTCCCACATGCATGTTCTGTGACATGTGGAATTGTACCTGTGGTGTCTGGGGCATGTTATGTGGACAGATTATCATCTGATATGGCATTCCTGACCTCATGTGGTGAGAACTGGCTATGGAACTGAGGTTGTGCCTGCACCTACATTGACAGCACGATACAGGTATTCACTGGTGTTAGTGGCATCTGTCCATACAGGGCATGTGTATAACATGGTATTTCCTTTGTGGGTTACATTTGCAGACTCTACATTTGTTGCAGGCATCCATTGGGGAACATAGCAAATGACCACTGTAAGCAATTATTTCCCTGTTGTAGGGATGGAACAGGGTGCCAATTTCTCTGTAGTCCACTGCAATCACACCGTGGTTACTATCTGTGGGGAATATGCAAGGGACAATATAGTGGTTGTTGCCTAGCCAAGTGTGTTTGTGTAAGAGACATAGGTGGAGAGTGTTCTCTGGGTAATACAAGGGCTGCCTATATTGTTCACCAAACCATAATGTCACATGTAGGGCTATGGATTGTCTACACCAGCCTCTCTGCTGTTTGACATCTGTTGTCCTTGTAAGGTGAACATTGTGACATATAGTAGGTCCTCAATATAAGGAATTTGTAAAACCCACCCCACAATGAGTCCTGTTATTACACAATCACAGCTACCTCCACACAGGATATTGATGACAAACACACACATACACACACACACACACACACACACACACACACACACACACACACACACACACACACACACATATACACTTGACAGTACTGAGATTCAAACTCCTACCTAGCTATATACTGTTACTACAATGTACTGCATTTATCACACATGTCATGAAGCTTATAGGTCTAGTCCTTTCCCAAAGGTGTATTTCAAGGTGAATGACATCAGCAGGCTTGCCAAAGTAGGGCAATGGAAAGTGTAGTGACTGTAACTGGCCTCAAAATCATTGATCCCTAAACACACACACACAAACAAACAAACACACACAGTGTTCCATGGTTGCCATGTCTAGGATTAGAACTCCTACCCAACTAGTATATCACACTATAGCATTATGCAGTTATAGCATGCACCATGGAGCTTATAGGGCTAGCCCTTCTCCAAATGTGTATTTCAAGGTGAATGACATCAGCAGGATTGCCAAAGTAGGACAATGGAAAGTGTATTGACTGTGAATGGCCTCAAAAGCATTGATCCTTATACAAACACACAGAGTTTCACAATTGCCATCTTTGGGATTAGAACTCCTACCTAACTAGTACATCACAGTACAGTATTAGGCAGTTATACCACGGGCCACAGAGCTTATAAGACTAACCATTCTCCAAAGGTGTATTTCAAGGTGAATGACATCAGCAGGCTTGCCAAAGTAGGTCAATGGAACGTGTAGTGAATGTGACTGGCCTCAAAAGCATTAATCCCTACACACACGCAGAGTCTCACAATTGCCATGTCTGGGATTAGAATGCCTACCTAACTAATCCATTACACTGTAGCATTATGCAGTTATAGCAAGTCCCACAAAGCTTATAGGAATAGGCCTTCTCCAAAGGTGTATTTCAAGGTGAATGACATGCCATGGAGCTTATAGGGAAAGCCCTTCTCCAAAGGTAAATTTCAAGGTGGATGACATCAGCAGGCTTGCCAAAGTAGGGCAATGGAAAGTGTAGTGAATATGACTGGCCTCAAAAGAATAGTTCCCTACACACAAACAGTTGCCATGTCTGGGATTAGAACTCCTACCTAACTAATACATCACACTATAGCATTATGCAGTTATAGAGCATGCCACAGAGCTTATATGGCTAACCCTTCTCCAAAGGTATATTTCAAGGTGAATGACAACAGCAGGCTAGCTAAAGAATGGCAATGGGGAGTGCAGTGTTTGTGAATGGGCCATAAACCATTCGTCTGGAAGCACAAACACAACACTCAGTCACAAGCAAGTTTACATTTGTCAGGACCATGTATACAACTGGTAGATGAATAATGACTTTTACTGTCATGTTACGCAGTTGTCACAAGCACCATAGGCACTATAGTGCTGATGGCTACCAGAAGCAAATGTCTACAGTGATAGACATTTGCACATCATGTGGTATTGGCCAATTGGATGTGTGCTGGGTGGGACAGGCCTCATGATGGGAAGCTCTTTGTCACTGTCTGTCACTCTCATCCCCACATCTATGTATGTGTATGTTTGACCTATTATAGTGTGTTGTCCTTGGATATATGTGTGTATTCTTATCCAATGTGTGTGCAAATTATGACTAGTGTGCAATGTGGAGTGTGTGCACAGACATCTGTGACTGACAGATATGTAAAGTCCACTGTTCTTGCCAGACATGGGCTTCATTTCTGTAAGTGTCATTTCTGTAAGTGTGGGGGCATGCCCAGTATGACCCTTCAGTATTTTGTTTTCAGAAATGGCCTTCATTTCTCTAAGTGTGGGAGCATGCCCAGTGTGACTTTCTGTATTGAATGTATGAATCCATTCCAGGCTGGTTGTACTCCAGTGCAGGCATTTGTGTTCTACACCTACAGCTAACAACCTATTTCTGCAGGATATCTGTAGATAGGTTCACAATATGAGGTCACAATGGGGAAAGGATAGTGGGATACTGTAACTAATTGTGTCTGTGCTGCTTCTGCTACATGGTTTTGGTGTTAGCAGAGATATTCAGTCATATGTATTGTTTTATACTGTGATGTTTTATGTCACCAGCTACTGACAGGTATATGTATTTGCTTGCAGTAATTTCCTGGGGAATACAAGATGAATGAAGCTGTGTCTAGATTTGTGGTATGCAGCCTACATATTCTTGCACAATCATGCCATTCTGGAGGGAGAGCTGCAGACACTTGCTGATGGGTCTTTGTAAATGGTTCAGCACCGTGGTATTGTGGTCATTGAGGATCCCATGCTTGTACATCTATCGACGTGACAGAATGGCCATATCCTACTGTGGCCATACCTCACAGCTGTACAGATTCACACAGGTTACCCAGAGACAGGGCTGATATTTCTGGTCATTGCCCCTTCACATTGTGATTTATGAGCAGGTTTGTAGCCACCCATTCCTGTGTTTGCAGGCAGGGATAGTATGTGCACACACCTGAGTTTCAGACTTCACACACTCCATGGCATCCATGCTTCTACCCTCCTCTCTGTTATTCTGTCCTCTTAGGAACATTATGCAAATGATTTCTGATAAGTATCCCTATAGTTATCACTTCATCCCAGCAGTATTTAGGGGTTGGTCCACAGTTCATGCAGTAGGACATGGTGGACATGCTACTGAGATTTGTCAACATGGCCTTGCATATGTGTTCTGTGGACTGTGTTATGTTGTTATTTGGGAGTCCATGAAATAACATACATTGGCAGTATGGGCAAGACACAGACCTGTGACAGAGGACTGTAGGGCATTTGGGAGTGATGCAGGCCATCTGTAGCAGGCCAGTGCATTGTGTCACTCCTACAGTCCAGGGCTGCAAGCCACTGTATTCCCCTGGGGTGACAGGGTAGGTGTGCAAGGTGTTAATGGCAATAGGTTCTGTCCTTATTAATCCTTTGGTGTGGATGCTGACAGGGTGTTGCTTACAGCTAGGGACACACCTGCATGGGACACCTCTTCAGCATGCTGAATTTTGTGGATATCCCTATACAGAGGTGGGGGTCATATTGTACTCATTTCCAGCAGCAGGGATATGACCTCTGAGGTACCTTTGGCTGATGGTGGGGTGAGCTGAGTGCATGAGTGCTATGGAGGGTACTTGCAGCTGACTCACAGATATACGTAGGGCCTTCAATTTATGCTGGCTTGTGCCGGGTCATCAATGGTTTCTAAGTACTTAATAGCTGTGCCTTTTGTGGTCTGCCAGTGTTTGGCCAGACTGCATCAGTATTCCATACTACACAGCCAGCTAATGTGCTGCTAACCTGTATGTACAAATTCAAAGGTATGTCTATTTGACAGTAACATTTTATACACTCTTTGTCTAGGGTACTTCCACCTGTGTACTGTTTGTATGTCTGGGCCCACATTCATGCCATGTTCATCTTTCAGGTAGTGACAGATATTACATCCGAACTATTAGTATGGATTACTGCTGGATTGTGTCTTGCTGGGATGTATTGTGTTTGGCACTGCAGTTGTGAGAACTTGGCCCTGTCATCAACAGTACTTGCCATTGGCCACTGGGACACAACCCTCCATGCCTACATGCTGACCACTTTCACACAATATACAACACACAACAACCTAATACACAGACCCTTGCATATTGTACACATGCAACAATCTATCCTGCTACTTTTGCCAGCTCAGGTAATCTGTGCTCCACTGTTATTATACCCACATGTATGTGTTACTACATTTCTACATAGGATTGTGGGGGGGGGGTACACCTGACAACTGTAAACATTTGCTATGACCGTACTGGTATTTCAGATACTCTGTTGGCTTCCATTTCATTCTGTATTCTGTCCTATCATGCAGACTAGAGGCATGTCAGTGTAGTACAGTTCTTAGGTTTTATTGACCTACATTTCAGTTTCAGACTTCTTACCCTTCAGAACTAACACCCCACTGCCTGACCTGTTGTAGTCAATCTGTGTAGGTCTGGAGGGGGGGGGGGTTGTTCTCCATTGCCATCACTCAGAGGCCTTAGCATAGCTTTTTTGTGGTTGCCTACACCTGTCCTGCTGGCTGAGACTGTTGTTGGGTATGTGAGCCTCACTGACATGCATGTGTGTGTCCTATGGACACACATTTGGCCCACCACATGTCCTGCAGTGGGCTTTGTCACCTCGTCTAGTACTGCCTACTGTGTTGACACCAGTATTTGTTATGGATTGCCTGCTGCTGATATAGGTGTCTACTATCTGTTGCCATCCCATTCAGCCACCCAATTCCCTTGCATGCTCACATCCATACCATAAATACAAGTAGCAGAACATACTACTTCATTCAGCAATTGATAGTGAGAGTGACTTATCTTGTGGCTGTGCCAGTATTGAGGATAGTGCTGGAGGGCTGACTATGTCGGATGCACATAGTACACTCCCTGTACATGGTTAAGCACAGGTACTGTCATGTTTAGCATCCCTTTTACTGTATGTGTGAGTCAGAGAGATGTGTCATTCCCTGGGTTCCTACCATGTCAGTGCATGTGCTATGCATTGCCTCTTTGCTAAGGCCTGGGCATACTGGGCATGCCTCCTTCTGCCTACAGGGGCAGGTTCAGGTTGTTCCTCCTCCGAGTCACTCTGTGCCTGTGCTGGCCCTAGCAATAGTGGAGGGCTGTGTGGCCCTGCCCCATGCTGTTCCTGCTGCAGCTGTTTCACAGGATCATATTGTGTAGCATGGCACATACAATAACAATTTGGGTACACGTAGCTGGTGAGTACTGCAAGGCTCCACTGGATATGTCCATGACTTGATCATACCAAACACATGCTCTATTATGATTCTGGTCTGTGCGTGTGCCTCATTATGGAGTTCTTGCTCGGGTGTGTGTGCATTTCTGATGGGTGTCATCAGCCACGGCTCCAGTGCATAACCAGCATCCCCCACTAGCTGGCCATATGGGATGCCCCCACTGGCAAATCTCTGGTACAGCTGCATCATATGGCAGATGTGGGAGTCGTGATAGCTTCCAGGGCTGCCAGCACACACATTCATTATAATGCCCTGGGCATCGCACATGACCTGGCAGTTGATGGAGGGGAAGCCCTTGCTTTTTATGTAGACTCTACTCTGCTCACTGGGTAGTGCTTTGATGTGTATGTGCGTGCAGTCTATAGCACCCTCTACCTCAAGGTATTCTGTTATTTGGTGGAAGAGACACATATTGCTGGTCAACGCCTTATGGGTGTTGAGGAAATATATGTGCTCACCGGCATGTGCTGACATGGCATCCAGGAACTTGTGGAGTAACCTGAATGCTGATGCCTGTGATATCCCCATGATATCACCAGTTAGCCTTTGGAGGGTACCTGTGGGTAGTATTCTTAAGCCTACACATACCTTGGTATCCACTGGGATGGGTTCCCATTTGTGGGTTCTGTTTGTGAGGCGTGGCTGGCACAGCTCAAGAATTTGCTGTAGGGGGTCCCTGTCCACCCTATAGCACTCCACTGTCTCCAGCTCATGTAACTCCTGGTAGGTTACCCTGGGTCTGTACACTTTTCTCCTTCTCCTCACTATGGGTTGGTCATCAGCATTCTCATCCTCACCACCCTCAGCCTCTTCCACATGTTGATTTATGATAGTGAAAGCAGCCCCTATCATTTTGTTGCTTTTGTTAGGTAAAATTTCCCCATTTGTGAACACCGGTGTTGTAGAGTTTGTGGGAAAAAACAGAGGGAAAGGTGTTTGCATAGTTTATAGTAGTGTGCTGGGCTGGGCTGCTGCCTGTGTAATTGGCTGGTTCTGCTACATTTCATCTGGCAGCTATGCTAGTTTTCCTTGATTACCTTCCTATTGCTATTTTCCCTTCTCATTTCCTTACTGTTTAAGCCCCATGGGGCGCTGTGCAAACCCAGTGCTCAGATGTGAATGGAGCTGCTATTTCCTGTTTTTTTTTTTTTTTTTTAAACCTGGTGCGCAACGAACGCACCCATTTAGGCAATGTAAACACCATTTAGCAGAAACTGGCCTTCCCTGGACATGATTGCACTCTGCATTTCTTAGTGGTAGACAATACAACCTTAGACACACACCCTGCCTTATCTGTGCTTAGCTAAGTGCAAACATGGGCCGCAGGGCTCCAATAAGCTTACAGCATGTATGACACACCCCCTTATGAAGTCATCTAGCTGTTAGGCTTACACTGTGGTCTTAATGCATGTACATGGTTGGGTGTAAGCTAGCACTGAAGGGAAATCTGTGATTCAATATCATTGTGCTCATTTGCATAGGATTGACTGGTACTGCATGGTTACAAATCCGACACTCAGCATTCCCCCTTAGCAACCACTATTCCATGGTCTTGTTGTATTATGCATGCCATTGATTATTATGGCAGAATTATGATTTTGGTTTAAAAGCTTATTTCCAGCTTTTTTTAAAATTTTCTGGCAGATCCCATTTGCGCACCACTGCCCTGCGCTTAAAGGGCTGAAATCAGCCAACAAAAAAAGTTAATTTTTATACTTTTGAAATTATTTTTCATGCCTATGGCCATACATTTGGCCTTTGTCATGCCTAAACCTTCTAATATATGCATTTTACAAGATGTCATGCCTCCATTTTGTAATTTGCAGAAATGTGTTCAACTACTGGCTAAATACATTTCTGCAATCTACACTATTCCTGCATGGATGTCTGCCTGCTTCCTGGATCACTAGTTCACCTCATTTGCATGGTTTTCACCAGCAAATTAGGTAATTAACATTCAGGGGCTGTGTCCATGCAGGAATAGTGCAGGAGCGCTTGTGCATGTTCCGGGAGCTTATTCCTGGATCGCACGGTAGCCATATTGCCTGCAGCAGCTGTTGCACTATTCCTGCATGCCGTGCAGAGCTTACTGAATCCTGGGGATAGTTTTACCCAAACACTCTGTCATTCTTTGCAAGCTTATTTTCCTGGAGTATGCCCATGTGTATTTCTGCATTTTTCCACACACACACACACACACACACATATATATATATATATGTACACACACACACACACACACACACACACACACACACACACACACACACACACACACACACAGGTAGATAGATATAGATATATAGGCATATATCTATATTTCTCTCTCTCTCTGTCTCTATATGTGTGTGTGTGTGTGTGTGTGTGTGTGTGTGTGTGTGTGTGTGTGTATGTACTTACCACAGTTTCTGTTTTATTTTGTTGCTGACTATGCTATCTTAATACAGCTGGTATAATTATGTTTCTGCTCAAAGTACTGCCAGCAGAACTATCGGAAATGAAGTCTCCTATTTAAAGACATATATATGCTAAGTTACTTTTGTTTCTAACAGTACTCTTTTCTCTTGTATTTTAGTCTTACCACATTCTTGTAAAGATACATTTTTCAGAAATTCCTTTTGCTTGATAGCATCTTACATATTAGTCATTATAAATTGTTTCCTCATTTTCAAATGCATTGTTTGTTGTTAGTTTTAATATATATGACATTTACAAAATGAGCCTTTATGCTACAGAGCATCTAGCCTGAGCAGCTGTTTGGTGCATACCATGTAGATGTCATGTGAGGCTTTTGTTGATAGGGACTGGTCTCTTTCCCAGACACTTTCAATTAAATTAGTAACCACTTTTAGACAGTTTTCTCAGTATGAATCTGAAATAACATAATGAGTGAACAAATTTTTCAAGAGAAGGAATAAAGCTAGAGTTAAAAAAATGCATGGTCCAAATATAAGTTAATTTTATGAAAATAATTATTTTGCTAGTATAAAGAACCTGTCTAGTGCTATAGCATTAACTGGCTACAGTTAAAGAGATGTTTATTTTTTACTTTAGTAGATCCTAAAAGTATGTACACTCTGTTGTCATCCTTAGATTGGAACACTCTTGATATCCAGTTTTTGGTATTAAATCACCCTGGCCTCAAGAATAATTTGTAAAACACAAATGCACAACAGCAAGCCAGGATATTTACTTTACACCTAGAACTAAAAGTCTATTTAAAATGGGCTTTCTTTCAATTCTTTCTGAATGTCTCAGAGATCAAAAAGTTATGCCATTTCTTCCAGAAAGTAGATCAAGTTTATTTGAAGTTATGCTAGAAGCTACAAAATGAGGGTAAATTGATTGTTTCATATTTCACACAAAAATGAGCCCAAGTATCACCCACTACATTTCCCACCCTTCAGCATATTACTTAGTTTAGGCAGAGATGCAGCTGGGTCATTAGGTACCCTGGGCAGCCTCACCTCAATGGGACTGGAGGACTCAAAAAGTGCTATAGAGATGAGAACCAACCAAAAAAAAGTCTGCAAGGGAATGACAAAGCGAAAGTTATTAAAAACATCTTCCAGGCAATGACAAAGAAAGAAGTATTATGTTACTACAAAATAGTTCTTTCATCCATTTGAAATACCTTTCAGGAACTGTAGCAAAGAGCTATATCCCCTCATTGCTATACTCAGGGACTGATTAGTACATCTTATGAGTGCTCACTCTGTCCTATAATTCAGTATAATAGTACTTACCATTCACATAATATTTTCTGTTGTATGGCTTATGTTCTTTAACTTGATTTTTCAGCCAACCCTTTTCCCCATCCTAGCTACAGCTTAGAGTTTACAGTACACCTTGCTATACTGTTAACTTGTATTTAAAGTAACATTATGCCTATGTTGTTGAAATATTATTACACCAAATGTTTTACATTGAAGTGAATTATTATCTGATTGTACAATACTAGGATCTTCAGTAAATGATACAGCCACATTTCTACTTTGCTGTCAAACCCACAAGATGCTAAAAATAAGACACTGGCCCTCCACTGAAAATCAAATGACCAATCAAGCAGCCCAATTACATGTTTACAAAAAGTCAAGAAAATAGCATTGCCCTCATTACACCTTGTTTTAAAAGTTTATAGGAGAAAAATTTTTTTCTAGGTTTTGTCCAACTGCTTGGAATTATCTTCCTGCAGAAGTAAGACAGGAAGTAGCACTTTAAAATATTTAGAAACAAACTAAAATACAACTGTTTAAGGATACCAAATGCTTTTGCTTATGTGACAATGGCTTGTCCTTACAGCTATGCTATACTTATGTCTTTCTTGTAAATACATATTATTATAAAATGACCACTGGTTGAGTGCACACCTTAATCGTACATACTGTAATTAATAATTTCACTTGTATTTATAATTGTAAATAACACTAAAATGCATGGTCACTGTACTATATATATAATTCTGTATGTATTCATAAGTTTAATTAATTAAGTAATTAATTAATTTATTGACATTTGTTGACCAGGAAAGTCTGTCTGGGTCAGAAACCCATTTTCAGCAGAGACCTGGGGAGAAAAGCTCCACAAGACATTATGTATGCACAAATTAACAAGTATTTTACAAGAATTTTACAAGAATTTACAGCGCAATGCAGAAATTTACAGTACAATACAGAAAAATTATAAACTGCAGGATTACAATATCAGAGAAAAACAGAGTAAATTGCAAAAAAAATGTTTTTGTAAATACTTAATAGGTTGAAAGGTAGGAAAGGGAAATTAACAGAGGGATAGTTTTAAAGGTTAGAGGTTAGTATAATAGTTAAGGATAGAAAGAGCAACAGTAGAAATAGAGTTGTTTAAAATAACTTACAGATCAAAAGAGCTTCCTACTGGTTTGAGGGGTAAAAACTGAGGTAAGCTAGAGGGAACCTCTACGAGAGAGGGATGGTTTATCTATTTTGATAGATGCAGGAGCAGACCTGAGTATTTAGTGGATAGTTCTTTAGGGTGAGCTAATGGTAAAGTTAAATTTTCTGCTTGTGTCTTGTACCATGGTGACCGGGTCATAGCTAAAAAGGGACTGCTAACCAGGCCACTTAATGGGTGTCAAACTGAAATAAATAAATAAATAAATAAATAAACCTTACTTATTTGTAGCTCCATGTGTTTGGTGAAGGTGAATGCTTGGTCCAGAGTGATACTCAGGTATTTTTGAAAGTGGATACATGGTATCTGGTGTTACCAGATCCTTAATTACTGGTAATGTGCTATTACTTATTCTTTGGTTTGTCTCAAACAGCATAACTGTTGATTTTCCAGAGTAAAAAGTAATACCAGCTAAGACTCATAAAGATTTAACACAAGGGTTCTGCATAATGGAAATCTTTTCTGAATCCAATGTGTATGTCTTGATTTAACACTTCCAATGACATGAAAAGTTACTTGTGAAAATTTAGAGACAAACATTATTCTGATTTTTTTGTTTTTGCATTATAACATGTTACAGAATCAATATGTGAATGCTTTGACTTTCATTGTCGTAAAGAAAGACCATTTACTGAATACTTTGCTTTTGGCACCTTTTTGTATTTTTTATTTGGTATAGGTAATATGGTAATAGTTGTCATCCCAGACATCCCATTAAGTCGCTACCTTATGGTGAATTCTTGAGAATATTTAGATTAAGTAGTAATGATTCTATTTTGTGACATGATCTAAAAATGATACGTGTTCAATTTTTGAACAAAGGATACAAACAGGAGACCCTAGAAAAAGCCTTAGATAGGTAAGTTAATGAGAATATATATATAATGGGAAATACATCTGAAGTACAAAATAAGAGAAGAAATAACAGATACCAGAAAGATAATAATGATCAAGTGTATTTTGTTACTACATTTAATGTGATGACTGAGGATATATTTACAGTAGTTAAATATTAATGGGAATTTTTATTAAAAGATCCTAAGATGAAAATCATACTACCGTATATGCCCTCATTGTCTTTGAAGAGAGGGAGAAGTATAAGTGATACATTAGTGCATAGTAACTTTGAATGTCCCAAGGAAGTACTGTATGTTAATATAGGTACATTAAGTACTAGACAATGTGGTAGATATTCAATTCATCAAGATGTAGTCCCATATTTTGACAGCATAAATGGGGATGCATTTACCCCTAGATTCAGTGTAAGTTATAACACTAAAGGGGTAGGGTATGCATTGAAATGTTCCTACAACCTTTTTTATATAGGTAAGACTAAAAGGCTGTTTAGGGCAAGGTTGCAGGATCATTTAAGAGACATAAAAAAATAAGAAAATTGAAAGTCCAATAGCACAACATTATATGGAATGTCATGATGGAGATAGTGACTGTTTAAGGGGTGCAATCTTGGAAGCTGTGCAAGGGAGTGATGAAATAGAAATTAAAAAAAATCCTTTTGTATAAAGAAACTGTTTGTATATTGAAATTTGAAGCACTGTCACCTAATGGGTTAAATCTTGAATGTAGCTGGAGGGTGTTTAATTAATTAATTTTATTGAGATAAGTGTTAATTGATGTTCTATATAAGAACAATTGTGACTGGATTGTTTTATCTCTTGAAGGCTTGTCAGCCAAGGCACTAAGATCTATTAAAGAGTCTGCCTTTTTACGGGCTGCTGTTCCTGTCTCCTTTGTGGTATTTTTAAATAAATAAATAATCCTTACTTATTTGTAGCTCCATGTGTTTGGTGAAGGTGAATGCTTGGTCCAGAGTGATACTCAGGTATTTTTGAAAGTGGATACATGGTATATGGTGTTACCAGGATCCTTAATTACCAGTAATGTGCTATTAGTTACTCTTTGGTTTGTCATAAACAGTGTAACTGTTGATTTTCCAGAGTAAAAAGTAGCACCAGCTAAGACTCATAAAGATTTAATACAAGGGTTCTGCATAATGGAAACCCTTTCTGAATCCAGAGTATATGTCTAGATTTATCACTTCCAATGACATGAAAAGTTACTTGTGAAAATTTAGAGAAAAAACATTATTCTGATTTTTTTTGCATTATAACATGCTACAGAATTGATATGTAGATTGTGAATGCTTTGACTTTCATCATTGTAAACAAAGACCTTTTACTGAATACTTTGCTTTTGGCACCTTTTTATAGTTTTTATTTGGCTTATGGTCTTTAACTTTTCAAAAATGTTCAAGAATCTAATAATGCATATAGACTGCTGGCTGACATTTCACAACTACTAGGTGTGAATGAGCTAGAAAGCATATAATAAAACTGATCATTTGTTTTCTTATAACCAATTTATAGTGTTCATTTCACTGGGAAGCTGGTCACTGCTCTAGCAAACAATAGTATTAAAACAGAAAAGTGGCAATGGAAGAGACAACTCTGCATTGATGCGGGTCTGTAAGCATACATGTGCATAGACAGGCAATGCCCTCCACAAACACACACATATGCAAACATATGGCTCCCCTATACACAAACACATGCACACACGCATGCACACACACTCACACACACACACACACACACACACACACACACACACACACACACACACACACACACACACACACACACATACACTCATGCACACACACACACACACACACACACACACACACACACACACACACACACACACACCCACACACATACACTCATGCACACAGACACACACACACACATACACACGCACTCACATGCTCTTGCAGACAACCCCCCCCCCCCACAAACACACGTACATATATGTACATTGATACTTCACCTTTCAGCATGTCTTTGAATGTGGGAGGAAACAATGCCCCCCAGTGAAAATCCACTTATATTCAAGGAAGACATGCAGACTCATTTTAAAATCCACCACATCTGGGAACAGAAGCACGGTGATAGAATGATGCTGTTGCATAACTCTGCTGTCATAAAACTGCTCAGAGATACTAAAATACACTTAACACATCATAACATGTTAGAATAGTTGTAAAAATACATCAAGAATCTACTTACATGCCTTCAGACAACTTTTGATGCAAGTAACAAGCATTGCCTATATGTTTTGTGTCATATCTCCAATATTTTGGTGGATGGAGTGGTGACTCTGATAGTGGAGGAAGTTCACTTAACCTGATGACAACAAATATTGACTTCATTAATCTGTGCTAATAAGGGTACCTGTGGGTGATCACTGGAAGGTGCCCTTTAAATTTCCCTTCTAATATGGTAAACAAACTCAAATTAAATGAAAATATTTCTATTACTACAGATTATGCATGCTACACATGACAAGCTGCATTATACTGTGTTTCTGTGCTATAACAATTGCAGTCTAATATTCATGGCTTACTGTAGATAGGGTGTCTTTATGGTTTTTATTTTATTCACTGTATTTTGAATTTGCTAACCTAAGTAGAGTACTGATCCCATTTGACCTATTTCTGTTTCTTCTTCTTTTATTGTGAATCTGTGTTTCATTCACGTTTAGTATTCACAAAGGCTGCTATGTATTTTTACTGCACAGTTTAGCTGCAGTTTTCTTCCAAGCATTCTATTGAGTTTATATTCATTATGGTAGTAAATGACATCTGCAGGATAGTACACTCCATTCTTTTAAGTATTATGGCTGCAATGTTGTACCTTTGCTTCATATTTTGACCAATAACAGTGTTCAAATCCTGGAATGTGTGAACATATATGTATGCACTTCTGTGTGCATACATTACAGTTTTACAAAAGCCTGACATGGGCACAAGGACTATAGAGAAGGCAAAAACACTAAACAGGTTAGCACTAGCTGAAATTTTTACTTTATAAACTCAGTACAAAGGTTTGCATTTGTTTTCATCATTGACAGCTCATGTTCATGCAGCATGCAACAAAACAAAGCCTTTTGATTTTTACATAGGATTTAATTATGCCATGGCTCATTAAAACGTTGTATAAGTGCAGTGAATGGTGCTAACATTATTTAAATAAAATGTTCCTCCTTAACAGGAAGAGGGGCAGGAGCTATAACTATGCTTCTCTAGCTGTGCATATATAATATACTGAAATAAAATGTATTTGTATTTCATGATGTATTCTACCATTTCTACTCTATATTTTTCAACATGAGCTCATCTCATGGTGAAAAATTATTTATGCCCCTCCCATATCATTTTATTGTAAGCTGCTTAGAGATGACACTTAAGATTTCGAAAAACAATGTCTTAAGCCTCATGCATATTGTTTTGCACATCCTGCCCGTAAGGCGTAGAATCAAGCCAATGCCTTACACAACTGCAGATGAGCCAGGCAGCTTTCAGTTCATTCTTTCACTGGACCTTAAGCTTTGTCCATATCAAAGTGAGAAGTAGAAGGCTAACTCAAATTTGATAGCCACAGAAATCATCAAAATTGTTGTTCTCCTCCCCCTTAGGAGAGGCCCCAAAGGGACACATAGGTTTTTTTTTCTAATTTATTTGATTCAAGAACATCCTTAGTCTATTAATTAAAGAAAATGAATGTTATTCATCAAAAGTACAGAACTATCAAAAGTGGTAGCTATTTAATGATATTATATTCAGTATCCCTCATTGTTTAAGCAGTGTATTTAAACAGTCTGTTGAGCTGCGATGAAAATTTTCATTTTTTCATGTGTGTGTGTATCTCTGTCTATGTCCCCCTCTCTCTCTCTCTCTCTCTATATATATATATATATATATATATATTATATAAAGATAGATAACTAGGGTTTGCGGGAAGACAATAATATTAGACAACAAAATCCTTTGTCACTGAGTAGGTTCACTGAGTAGGTGTGAGTTGATGTGGTTTATAACTGTCAGGTTATGTGTTAGGTTTATTTATGTCTTAAACCTGCAGTTTTAGATTCATCTGCTGTTGAAGTTTTATGTTTACCAGCAGGGGTCACTGTAACACAACACGAGAGTCTCATCAATAACCTAAAGAGAGAAGAAAACGTGACTGTTGTACACAGCACTTATTATTCTGCTGGTGAAATTGTCGAAAGACTGTGGATCATCAGGCTCTACTTTAACATGTAACAAATGTCACTCTGATGAGGCAGGCGCATTATGTAATAAACATGTGCTTCTGACTGATGTTTCATTTTTGCAGTTTGCCATCTTGTAAATGCAATGTTTCTTGGCTGTAATCATGATAATTTAAAATGCACTACAAATTACGTATAGTAGTATTGTCAAAGCGCAGTTTACGGTTTATAGCTGTGTTGTAGTAAACTAAAAAGATACAGAAGTATAAGAAATGCCTAGCTTACAACTCCTCTTCTATTTGCATAGAGAACTCGGTGCTTAATTACTTTCTAAACTATACATTCAAAACCTCTACATACTGTTGTGGCATTTGGAAAATTCCACAAGATTTGATTGAAGCATTATATGCCCTGTGGTTATGATTTTGGAAAGAAATGCTTGTTCTGAACAAATAAAATCAGCTTAGAAACAACAAAGACAAGCATAAGCTGTAAAGAAAACAAAATGCTGTTTTTAAGCTATTTAAGTTCCATGTGGGAGTTAAAAGCTTAAATTCTGGGCAGTCCAATAACTCGCTCAGTTATACATTAAATACATTTCAAGAATTTAATCTTGTTCCATCCAAAGTTTTACAGTGTGCACCATAATTAAGACAGCTAAGAAAACATGGTAGCACAGTGTAGAGTATTAAGGCCATAAGCAACCTATTATCTTAATCCTTTGTCGTGGGTTTGATTCTCTCTCTTCATTCTTACTTTGTGACTCTGGCCAAGTCCTTTATTAGGTTCAGTTTTGGGGCTTATTCCTACACTCCCAGTATAGAAATGAATAGAAAAAAAGAAATAAATGAAGAAAAGAAAAGAAAAACCTCAACCCACAAACATGCATATTAAAAATAATTTAATGAAGATGAAGATGATGATGATGATGATGATGATGATAATAACTGTAGTAATAATGATAACAATTTACCTTCCGAAGACAGACACCATTATCTTACTGTGATTACAGTCTCAGAGCAAACAGATATATGAGTCACACTGCGGTTTTTCAGCTTTATAATTGCTGAAGTTTACTTTCACGTGTCTAACTTAGCAATGCCAAATGCCTACATAAAAAAGACAAACATATACATATATATATATATATATTAATTGTGCTGTAAAGCTGAGAAAACGTTGCATCATTATACTAGTCAAAGGCCTTGCAACTCATCTGCTAGTACTAATGCTTCTAGAACTGGATACTGATAGGTTGCAGCCTGTCAGTGCCCCAGACTATAAACAAACGTATCCTTTCTTTCTCTGCAGTGGGGATAACAAGCTATCATCATGTCCTCCCACTGCAGATCATACATATTCTCATCAATACATATCTGTCTATCAGACTCAGAATCACCAGTCTCCCTGGACCAGAGACACATCCAACCTCAATGATCATCACCAGTGAACTGAGGCAAGAGAGCTGGCATAGGTGCTTTCATTTAATACATTATTTCATATGGGACCTTTAGCAAATGACTGTATCTTGTACATTTATTAGCATTTTTAGTCAGATTCAAGGGACACTATCAGTGAGATTCAAAATAATGAACTAGACTACAGGCCTGATATAATTCTATCCAGAAAGATGATCTCTTAAAGTAACTATGAAACATCACTTTGGGACTGCACATGCAACTTGAGGTAGCCCTCAGATTAGTATGTTGAATAATTAAGACAAATAGTTGTATACTTGTTGAAATTATGTGCTGTTACTTAACTTGCCAAATACCTCTTTCTAATATTTACAATTGCTGACATACCAGTCTTGCAATATAAGACTTTTTTCAGTGTCACATATGAGACAAGCATTATTTTTAGATATAAGCTAAAGTTTTTTTTTTCCTGACTATGTGAACATTTTGCACATAAAGTGTAAAATAGTTTTGTTTTTAGCAGAATGTGGACCCAAAAGCAGGCTAACAAGAAAAATGTTGAAAGTCTGGAATAAAAATTTAACATGATAGGATATAAAAACTGACATTTAATATCAAAAGTGTAATCCCTCAACACAACTTGAAATATTTTGAATCTAATGCAATACAGACATTTGTGCACAACATATAATGAATGAGACAGCTGTCATTTCACAGCATCATATACTAAGTGTTTTACTAACTTCAGTTTCATGTTACAGATGCAAGATGTTGGTCTGCTGGCATAATTGGAAATTTTCCAAATATAATGCCAGAGACCTTAGATCAAATAGCAAAGTACATAGCAGAGGGCTAAATATGTGTATAAATATATTCCTAAATGCATTTGTGTGTGTGTGTGTGTGTGTGTGTGTGTGTGCGCGCGCGAGTGTGTGTGTGTGTGTGTGTGTGTGTGTGTGTGTGTGTGCGCGTGCGCACGTGTGTGCATGTGTGCGCACGTGTGGGCATGTGTATGCACATATACACATGAGAGGGTGGGGATGCTACTGAGAAGCTGAGTGACCTTGTTTTCCATGGGGAGAGGAAAGTAACAGTGTATCACAGGCTGAACCTCTAATAAAGATTTTACTTTCTATAACTGTACCATACCCCTGTGAAACAAAGGATACTAAATAGATAATACAACTAACTGAATCATGTTTAAACCTAAATATTGTTTACCAGTTCTAATGAATAACACCAATGGAAGACATACCATTTGGCAGAATAACAAGCCTACATACCCAACCTGGTGGCAAAGACTGACAAAACCTTGAGTGTTATTTAGACAACCTAAGGTCATTTAGAGGAGTAGGTTCCTGATGGAGCTGAGAGTGAGGATGGGCATTCCTATCCTGGAAAGGAGGATGTATGTTGATGTCTCTCTCCTAGAGCTCTGAAGAAGGCCCGAGTTTGAGAAAAGATGTGAAGGTATTGTGTGGAAAGACAAGTGATGCCGTGTCCACCCAATGGGCCCAGGGGTGGAGATACACACTGATGTTGTTCCCAATAGTCCAGCCTGTGAAGATAGCTGAAGGCTGCCAGCGTAGCCAGATAGAATTTTGTAGATAATTCTGTCATTTGTAAATATTAATATAAGCCACAGGCTTGTTCTCTTAAATGGGAGAAATGGTGTTAAATGTGGAACTGCAAAAATGTAACAACAGTGCACTCTGCTGTAACAAAGCTGACAAGTCAATTCTTTGATGTCAAAACTTGGAGCCAGTATGTCTGGATGAAGGAATTCTGCCTATTTTGAGGCCAGAGTTAATGGCTAGAATGTGCATGTATAATTTCTTTTATTGCTCTGGTTCCTGACCGGCTGCAAGATCAAATGGGGCTATTAATCTCTGACAGTCTGTTAGCCTCGGAACCAGAAAAAAATGATATAATCTGAAATGAATCAGTTGTTGTTGTGTCTTTCAGCTTTTCCCGGTTAGGGGTTGCCACAGCAGAACTCCGGTCCACTAATGATTGGCAGTAGATTTTTACGTACCGAGTTGCTGGCTCTGATGCACAACCTTCAACGAAGGTACGCCTATTCACGCATGTCTCCGCACAGAAGACGCTCTAGCTGAGAATCGAGCAGGACAATGTTTTACTGTGAGGCGATAACGCTACCACAGCACAACCACTGCAGTCACTCAGTGGTTATGTGTTATTAATTTAAGGACAGAAAGAATGAGGGCATTAGAGTATTTTGTCTTAAGAACATCCATCACCAGCACTGCCTATATCTGCATGTAAGTAGGATCATAGAACTGTGTTTTCTTTTAGAAATAGCTAGGAATTAGGAAGATTAGACTAAGTGTTTTTCTATGTTGATGTCAGAATTTTTCTGCTGTATTATTTTAAGTATTTCTCTGTGATCTCTGAACTTTTGACTGGCACTGTGTAGTAAGACGTATTGTCTTGTATTTTTATAATGTATTATTAAATATTTTTAAACCTTTCAACTGTGGCTGTTTTGTGTAGAGATAATTTAAGCTCTAAGAGTATATTGCATGTATATAGTGATACTGTATCAAGTCACTCCAGATAAGTTTTGACTGTTCGTTCGCACTTACCATTTGGATAATAATATTGCACAGTAGAAATTGGACACCCTTTCATAAGGGCCTTTTGAATAGCTGATAAATAATAGCTGGGTTGTGGCAGTGATTTCTACCATATAGTCTGGGTAAAAGGGGCACAGCTGGGGAACCTGTGCCAGCATTCTCTAGGAGTGCCTGTGTGGTTGTATAAACTCTTATCTCAAAGTGTGTATGTGTGTGTGTGTGTGTGTGTGTGTGTGTGTGTGTGTGTGTGTGTGTGTGTGTGTGTGTGTGTGCATGCATCATATGTGTGTGTGTGTGTGTGTGCGTGTGTGTGTGTGTGTGTGTGTGTGTGTGTGTGTGTGTGTGTGTGTGTGTGCGTGTGTTTGTGTATGCATGCGTGTGTGTGTGTGCCAGTTACTTGGGCAGGGACACGAAGCACTGGTTGGACAAAGTGGGTGCTGGAGGTTTTAGCTTGCCCACTAGGCTGAGATCGGGACCCTATAGCTGTGCCAGTGGGGAGTCTTATTGGGGACCTGGTGAGAAAGGGAGAAACCAGTCCCAGACTGACTGTGATCTCTGTGTGCTCTTAAGGGAAATTGTACTTTACTGTGTGTGTATTTATTATCCTTTCCCTATATGGATGCATCTCATTGGTGTTAGTGGTGAGGATTGAGGCTCCTTGATTGCTGGGCCAGTGTACGGGCATCATATGTTAATTGGTGGCAGTGGTGGGATATCTATACCACATATTACTTGGTTGGCAAATACTAATTGGCTTGTAGTGATTTGGGTAGAGTAAATTCCTGTAGCTTGTGTACAGTGATCACTGAAGATGTTTTGTCCTCTAAATCAGACACTCAGTGAATACTCAGAGTTTAGATCACAATTATTTTATTTCTTTTGTTATCTTAGTTTGTCAGGGAGAGCAGGAAGCATGTCAGTAGAGGAGTACGTAAAACTGATAAGGAGCCAGCTGGCAGAGATGTGCCAGGCTAGGGGACTGGTGCATGGAAACTTGACTAAGGCAGACATGATTGCAGCTTTGATTATAGCTGCATCAAAAATAGCAACCAGGAGGACAATCAGACTGGCAGTGGAGATGTACCACACTCAGAGAATGGACACGTCAACCTTTCTGCAGAGGACTTAAAAATCCATCTGTAGCTAAAGAAACTTGAGTTGGAGTCCAAGCATGTGGAAATAGTAGCAGTAGAGAGACTGAGGCATCTAGAGAGTGAGGACAATGAGAAACTGTGATGTGCAGGCTGAGAAAAATGAGAAACTGCTATGCTTGGAAGCTGAGAAAAAGGAGAGGCAGAGGCAGCATAAGAAGGAGATGCTGACTCTTCACCAGAGTCATGGAGGTATTGGGGAAGGAAGTAACTGGACCCCAGAAGCAGAAAAGGTCAGTAAATTTTTTTCAGCAGTTTAAAGAGGGAGGGTAATTTTGATGGTTTCATTCATATGTTTGAGAGGGTAAGTAAACAATATGATGTTGACCAAAGGCTCTGAGTATAGTTCCCTACCCCCTTACTCCATGGTAAAGCTGTAACTGTGTTTTCTGAAATGTCTGATATTGACTGTTTTAATTATACTATGGTTAAGAAATGTTTGCTAGAATTGTTTTAGCTAACACCTGAAACGTATAGGAAAAAGTTTTGTGAGCATAGATGCAAGGCAGATGAAAGTTGGTGTGAATATGTTGCTGAACTGAGCACTTATTTTCATAGGTGGGTGAGTGGATGTCAGGTCACCACTTTTGAAGGGCTGGCACACCTTTTGGTGAGGGAACAAGCCCTTAGCACATTAGCTGAGGACATGAAGATCTGGTTAGCTGATAGACAATTTGCTACTTCAGATGAGTTGGGGAAGAATGGAGACCTATACCTAGCAAGCAGGGCATCCTTGCACAGGATAGGGGCTCCAGTACTGCTCATGGGTCTAAAGGAACCCATGGTGGGTAGCACAGACTGCCCCAACAAAATCTGCCCGTAGCAGGAGAAGCCACTAGTCCAGGTACACATCCAGAACCTAGGGTTAAATGTTTTGAATGCAACCAGTGGTGCCTTGTGGCGTACAGATGTCTACAGAGGCATGGTGAGGAACAAAAGGTGAGAGAGCCAGTAGGTGGGAAAGACAAAATGCCAATAGTAGGTTGTCTTGAGACAACAAGGGTACCAAACTACTATCCTGCAGATGTCCTGACAGGGAAGGATTTGGATGAGGCAGTACCATGTGCTTATTCAGTTACACATAGTCAGGCTAGGAGACAAGCATGAGGCTCTGGTAGCCTGAGGAAGACCCAGACAGGCTACATATTTGCATCCAGGATTAGTGAGGTGGTTACTTCAAGGAGGAAGCTACTCTGTAACAGTGAAACTGAAGGTGAGCCACAGCTGCTTATGGATACTGATGTTCTCTTGGACAGAGGGACTGCAAAGGTAGAGGTGAGTAGTAGTACCCAGGCTGACAGTGAGGCAGCACTGTCAGAGGATGCCACACTTACTATGGAAGGGGAGCTGGGAAGGGTTATAAAGAGAGAGTTGAGACAGGCTCAGCTCTCAGACCCTACATTGCAAGACCTGAGGTAGGTAGCTAGTGAGACACCTGATTCTCAAGGGAAGGGGGAATCTGTATACTGGGAAAATGGTTACTGTATAGAGAGTGGACCCCTGATGGAGGGCTGGAAGGCGAGAGGGTACAGCAATTGGTAGTGCCTAGAATCTACCATCTGTCACTTCTAGCCATAGTCCATGATATTCCCTTTGCAGGTCATATGGGCACAAAATGTACAAAAAGACATATTATGCAGAACTTCTACTGGCTTGGAATTTCCAGAGATGTAACATGGTACTGCAAGACTTCTGAGCAGTGCCAAAAGGTAGGCAGGGCAGGAGACAAAGTGTGAGCTCCATTTGATGCCTTTGCCTGTGACTGGGGAACCATTTCAAAGGTTAGCTATGGTTTTTGTGTGGTCTCTGAGTACTCCAAGTTCCACAGGGAAAAAGTATATTCCTGTGGTAGTAGATTATGCTACATGATACCCTGAGGCAGTGGCTCTGTCCTCCATTGAGGCAGAAAAGGTGGCAAATGCTTTGTTAGAGGTTTGCAGCAGGGTAGGTTTCCCAAAAGAAATACTGACTGACAGAACTGTCAATTTCATGTCAGACCTGCTGGCTTGTCTGTGGAAGTACTGTGGGGTGAAGCACCTGAAGACCACCCCCTACCATCCCCAGACTAATGGTCTGGTTGAGAGTTTAAACTCTATGATCAAGTCCATGCTACGGGCATTTGCAGACAAGTTTAAGAGGGAGAGGGACAAATATTGACTGAGACTCTTTGATTGCTGAGCCAGTGCATGGGCGTCACACAGCCTACCTTAACTATAGTGAGTTTATAGTACAGGAGAGGGACTTAGGGCTAGGGAAAAACACCAGACTCCAGAAATAATGGCAGCTGCTGGCAACACTCAACTGTAGTGCCCAGGACAAGTGAAATTAAAGTATGAGTAAGCTGAGCCCTCATTTCTAGAGGATTGGCTTGGGTAAAAGAGTGTGTCAGGAAGGAAAAGAGGCGTTATGGTCAGGGATGCTAGCCAAGTTGTCAAGAGTGCTGGCCAAAAAACTGAAGAAACTTATATACACCACTCTGTGTTGGGGTTGTACATCCACTGACTTTTATTTCTAAGAATTTTACAACTAACCAAACCTCTGCAGCCCTCCCATGTAGGTCCATACTCCCCATATTTTACTTATATGCTGCAATAATGCTACAAGCATGGATGATATCTATCTAAAGAATCTGAGGACACTTTACAGGGCTATGTTAGTACAGTAATGTAACTGTTTGGTTATGCATGGGTGGTTATGACAGTGTCTGTGGATGCTAAACTCAGATGGAATTGGATTCCCTCAAATTATCAATGGTATGATCCCAGTTATTCTCATTAGGAGCAATATATAATTTATTGAGCATGTGATGGGTAAGGTCAATCTTTAACCAAATGGGGTACATTCTTTCAAGCACAAAAAGGGAAACTGGCTAGGCTAAAAATGTCTTGAAAAGGCAGCTAGCTTTGTATTAACCTATGGACCTGTAAAGAGGACTGGTGGTTCACTCCAGATTTATGAGGATCATATTTCCTGGCTTTCCTGTATAGACTTGTGTCAGAGTACTCTTGAGAAGACTAAGATGACACAGATGAATACTGGATTCTGGAAGAATAATGCAAATTTCATCCAAGTCCATGGATCAGTGGACCAATGCTTTAGCTTTCACAGGTATGCAGGTATGCAGTTAGGCTTTGGACTTAGAGAAAACCTATCACAGTATGTATGAGCATATGCTGTGAAATGTCTTCAGTGATTGCAGGATATTGTGACTATTGTGGATTTCTTCAAGTGGGGCAGTGGGCCTTGCCTTTAGTGTAAATGTTTAAGTACATTTTCCCTTTGTTCTCACCCCATAAGCCCCATAAGCTTTCACTATTTCCTCTACTCATTCATTGAGTCTATTGGACCCTGCATAACCTGCTCTGGCCTCAACCTGGCTCATGTCTGGAGGTCAATGAGAAGTCCGAGTATGCAGGTGTTGCATCATACTGGTGCTGGGGAATGTTCAGAAGCCCCTACCACCCTGCAGCAGCCTTGCAGCTCCTCAGTGGCATCCTTTGGGAGATGCATCCATGCTTCCACTCATAGGCAACCTCCTGACTAAAAGGCTTACCATTTATAGATCTTAATTCTGCTGTTACACCAAGCCTAGTCAGGCCTCCCGAAGGATGAGCCAGTGTCAAAGACTGTCTCTAATCCTCCCTTGCCTGACTCTTCTAGCACACATACCACTTGTCAAACATGGGGTGCAATCAGGGCTTCATCTATTTGCACCATGAGGCCAGGATAAAGAGTCAAGTACCTTGAGGTCTTGTTCACATGAGACTGCATAAACAAAAATGAAAATGGGTCAGTGGACACAGACTTTCGATCAGTGTACCATCTATTTTGGTGAAATAGAATCTGGGTTCTCAGAAAATACTGTCAATGTACTGGTCTGTCTGTCAATTTTCTCATCCATTCTGTTGCAGGATCTTAGCAGTGACCAAAATAACAGAATTATGAGTCCATGTGATGGAAACCATCCTTTCTTACAGAGTCACCAGACATAGGGCAGGATTCACGAAGCCTCCGTGTAAGAGATACATGGCTTACACGGAGGCTGCAGTTAAACGGTGTGACGTCAGCATGTCATGCATATGCATGAGGGCATGCTGAATCACACCGAAGGCTAACACGGTCCATGGAAGACAGTAGGGGGTGTGTCCGTAGGCTGAGCTGTGCAAGCGGACATGCCCCCAGAAGAGTAAAATTGCCCAAAGTAAACACCCACGACAGAGGCCACGGAAATGTGAATAAACACAACACAACACATGCCCCCCACAGACTATGAACATAAAATATATAAATGAACATGTTATATATTTTTTTAAATCATAAAGATGTTTGCCCGTGAGTGCACTCGTTTGCGCAGGCGTGCCCGTAGCTTAGCCACAGTTAGCAGTCAGTGGAAAAGGATATAAGAACTAAATAAGCGAAGTAAGCCAAAAAGCAATAGCGTAGCAGTAAAGACATCAGCTGAAGAGCAGGCATTCATGGTTCGAGCTCCCACAACGCCAATTTTTATTTCTAGTAAAATAAGCACGAAACAAGTCCCTGACAAACATGTACACATATAAAATCATAGTTTATGTAAAATGTAATGAAATAGTCCATTTATTTTGAAGAAATGTGAGATAACAAAATAATAAAATATGCCAGATGTGCCTATAGCTGAGCTACAGTTTAACAAGGTGAGTGCATCTGCCCATAGGTGAGCAGTGGTTTAACAGGTGCAAAATGAGTGCCCGTAGGTGAGCAGTGGTTTAACAGTTGCAAAATGAGTGCCCGTAGGTGAGCAGTGGTTTAAAACGCTGAAACTGTGTGCCCCTAGCTGAGCTGAGTGTAATATGTGTGCTGATAGCCAAATGAGGCATAAACCAGCGTACCCCATTTGCACGGAGCTGCGCACCGCGCCAACAAGCTAACCGACGGGCAATGTTGAGCAAGTCGTATCAAAACTGCCTTTACACAGACACACCCCGCAGCCTGTCTAGACAGTCATATAAAGCAGTGGTCAGGTTCGAACCCAGGACACTATGCACCATAGTCAAGGTACTGAACCACTAAGCCATGACAGCAGTACCTATAAATGCAGTAATAGCAAATATATAGGAATGAATACAAAGTGGAGCATGACATAGCAGGTTTTGTGAAGTTGATACAATTCCACAATGGCCAGTCACAGATATGTGCGGGAGAAACGGCATATATAAGCCCCATAGGCGGGAATACATAGCATAAACGATTGTAGAACTGACTTGAAGCCAGAATGACAGGAGTAGGTGAGGGTAGTTGCTTTCGAGCACAGAGGTGGGGAGTTGAGGAGTCCAGATACATGGTCTGGCTCCTAGTCCACAATCATGAGGCCCAACTCATGCAGGGCCAGGTCCTGTGGGGAGCATATAGGGCTGAGGCGTGGGACCGGTTGGCTCATGATCTCACCAGTGCCACAGGGATACCAAGGACTGGTGAGCAGGTTCGTCACCACCATGCGGACCTGAAGAGATGCAAGCAGGACCAATTGAACCTTTGGATCCAGGAGGCCCAGCAAATGCCCAACGCCCCACTACTGAGTAAGTTACATGTAATTATGTATGTAAGAAATTAAACTAGCTGATATTATGGAGATGTGTATTCCAATATTACTTCATTTATATTACAGCTGCAGGTGTCCGTTCTGCGAACCTCAGAGCCTATGGCGATAGGCTGGTGCGGTTGCGCTACCAGGCAGGTCAGTAATCCTCTCCCAGTAACTGTAAAGAAATATAAAAGTATGACAGTTAGCAAAAGAGTGCAGTGTAGTCACTAAGTAATAGAATGTGCAAGTAACAGTGTAAGAGTGTTTGCAAGTATTGCTTGATTACAAAAGTGTGTTGCAGTCTGTAATCCAAACAGAAAAATGAAAATGTCTCAAATAAAGTCTGAAATAAAGATGCCCCACCTGCAATATAACAGTACACAACCTGCAGCTGGCTGAAAAGTACAGCTGCAGAAGATGAGCAAATCACGTGTGAAATATACCCCTATTGAAATACTGAAACATGACAGAAGTGAGACTGCTGGAAAGGAATGTAATAACTACAGGTAAAACATGTCAATAAAGCCTAGAAGTAAGTACCATCCTGAATAGTAAAATGAAAACAAGTGAGAGAGTGTGAGAAAGTGTTATGAATCCACCAATAAAGTAGTAATAACCCCTGAATAAAGTATACTGCAGTCAGTACAGAATGAAATCCATGTGAGAAGCAAAACCAAACAGCGAAATCTGTTCAAAGTGTTGCTGCAGCTGGAATGTGTATCCCAAAATCTGGATATGTTGCTCTCAGTCTGCAATATGCAGATAGTATGATTGTCTGACATACCAAACATCCACAGTTGTCTATAGCTATATAAAGCAAATGTAGCAGGATGATGTAGCTGAACAAAGCCAGATATGAATGTGTATGAAGAACAATAAAATGTATATTGATGTAGCAGTAACAGTCCTATCATCAAATTGAAGTAGTTATCATATAGGAAACTGTAGTTAGAACAGTAGTGTGTATATATGTGCAGCTATTAGAAATGTACAGCATATGTATTGGTATTTGAAGGTGTTAATATTATTTTCTTCACCCCACCCTATAACCACATATAACCCATTCCACGTGAAAATGGTATGTGCAATCACAATTAACACCCCTGGACATTTGTCCTGTTGGGTCATAAATATTTGCATGTCCGTTGATGCATCTGCCCTGTTCATACATCCAAACCTGATGGCCTGTTACCATCAATCAACCCTGCATGTTGTTGGACTGTGTATTGCTGTTCAAATTATGCATGTGTTATGCTCGCTGTTCAATGGTGTGAATATCTCGGTGTTTGGTTAATGGGAATACTAATGCATGCTGTTACAACTAATTGTGAATGGTATTATATGTTACTAACCCAAACTGTCATGACATAATGCAAAACATAGGACGACAGGGAAGGCGGGTTCCAGCAGACCCACCTCTCCCACCTCAGCTGGCGAGTGCACCTGGCACTAGTGCCCAGTCTGGACCCTCCTCCGGTGGCCCTGTGCCACCTGCATGTGGAAGCGCTGCAGGGGATGGGGCCCATCCCCCCTCTGCAAGTGTGGCTGGAGGAGAACCACCACTCACCCTCCGTAGCGTCCAGACTGTGGTGCGTAGGGAGATCCAGGACTCTGTTCTTGGGCCCCTATGCCAGCTTGAGGCACAGGTGGCACAACTTATGGGCATGCCTGTTGCCTGGCCTACACAGCCCCCAGCACAGCCCCGTCCTGGGCAGTGAAGGAACAGTGGCAACTGCCCATGGGTGGGGATATCAGTTCCACTGTTGCCATCTGTGGGCTCATGGGCTCTGGATATCCAAAGATCCGTCCCCGTCAATTGTGTAACCCCCCACACATGTCATACACCGCCCCTGTATGCATCTTGTTTGTCTTGTCTGTTGACCTACCCAACCTACCTCCCCAGCTATACCGACTTCCTTCACCTGACATACCACTCTCACCTGAAAAAAAAAAAAAAGGGCACTCTGTACCCACAAAAAAATTACGCCCCATACATAGCTGACCATTCCGCACACATGCCTGCTGGACATGGAAACTATCAATTACAATTGGCTGTACAACAAGTATTATTGTTGTCCTGACACCTCTCTCAGGGGTGGAAGGTTTCAAATGTCACAACAAATTACATACATATGCACAGCTGTTGCTGATGAAGAAATGGGCAGCTATGGGCCTTACCTACATCCCTCCTGCAAATCCCAAGCTTGTTTCCCTACTATCTTACCCTCTTTGTGACCCCTTTTTCACCACTTTCCTGTCTCCCCATTTTCATTTCTTTCAAAGAAAATAGCGCGGATGTGCACCAGAGTAAGCACTGTTAAGCGGTTGTAAGCGGGTGTGCACGTGTGTGCGCGAAGCTGAACGCCAGTGCGCATGTGTGAGCTCTGCGCAAACCAGCGCTAACCCGGTTACAACTGCTTAAAAGTGCCTTAGTCACTCTGATTGACAGGTCCTGTAGTCAGTTCAAAAGCAAAATAAAATCCCACTGTCAGTCCCGAACCCAGGACCTTGGAAACAGTAGTTTGCATGTCCTACCACTAAGCCATGACTCTTATACAAGAACATTGTGCTAAAATAAATATATCATGTAATAGTAGGAATGAATGTAAAGGGAATATAGGATGTGTAGTACACAAAGCATGTCATTTAGAATTACTGTAAAAACTAGTGGATTTCCATAATAGTAGTGTGTGAACAGAAACAGCCATGCTAGTTGGTAGCTAGTAGGCAATAATGTCAGTTAATGTACATATATAAATGCATGTATATTTACATATATATATATATATATATATATATATATATATATATATATATAGTTGTAGGTGTCATTGTGCATACACACTTACTACAGGGAACAGGAGAGAGGAATGGAGAAATGTGGATCTACAACACAGCCTGAATCATGAGAGAGATACTAACCTTTACACTCACAGAACAGTGTCCACAGCATACCAGCATGGTCCCTGCCCTTACAATCTGAAAGGGCAATGCCTATCTCACATACCCTTTTATAGCACTGTCCTGAAATCACAGTGAGAACTGCAATCAGTACACAACTGGCTGCATGCAATTAGCAAATGCTGGCTTACAATTGGAGCAGAGGCCATCACATGGACTTATGCAGATACCTACAAAAGCATCCTGTACTAACACTCCACACATGCAATACGTTCATTGCACTGTCTGGAGGCAGACAGAGAGAGAGAGAGAGACAGACAGAGACAGAGAGTGAGAGAAAAAAAATAAATAAAAATACACACGGTACACACACTGAGTCTAAGCTGTCAGCAGTGACAGTAGCAAGCTGTGCCAGCAGCAGCAGGAAGCAGAAGTAGTGGTAACGCAACCAGGTGCGACAAATACAGATAATGTAAAGTAGCAGGTTAATAGTCTGCATACTGTGAACCCTCCAAATGTGTCATAGGTCTGTATCTATAGGTATGTCCATGTGATATGTTGTGTGCACGTAGTTCCATCAAAAGTGGATGACTATACATTACATGTCAGTCAGTGTTAGGCCATGATCCTGGCAGCAGTTTTCTGTTGCAGTGAGGCCCATCTGTAGGATGTGTGTGTCAGCTGGTGTAACGACTATGGCGCTTAGTTAGCAGTCATCTGAGAACTTTGTCACCCACAACCCGCACATATTCGCTTCTACATCTGAGAAATAAATGCCAAACAAGAGGGGTCCTAGGACAGAGGCCTGTGGGATACCACATGTGACTGGCATTGAGTCTGACATGGCTCCTACAATATCGATATTATGGATCCTGTATGTCAACCAGTGTGCAACCCATCATGTGACATATGAAGTAACATGTAAGCTAATGAGCTTGTCTATGATGCCTGAGTGGAGTACTGTGTTGAAGGCCTTAGGCAAATCCAGGTAGGCTGTAGGGATTGTGTTGCCCTCATCAATGGCTGTAGTGACTGTTTTGAAAGGTCAACCAGGTTCAAAAGGCAGGATCAGCCCATCACAAAGGCAAACTGGCCGGGAACAAGTGTCTGCAGGTACCCAATATCGCTGTATATGCGTCCCATACTGAATAATTCCATAGCTTAGCAGACCAGGCCGGTTATGCTTATGGTGCGGTAGTTCCCAGGGTCAGTAGAGGTGCGTCCTTAGTGGTGTGGGACCACTGTTGCTGTATGCCAGTGTTCAGGTACATATCCTGTAGTACGGGCAAGGTTAAATATCAGTCTTATATGCGGTTGTATGTCCTCTTGGAGTGCACGTAGCACACATCCAGGGATACCATCAGGTCACAGTGATGCTGTGTGTTCTGCTTTGCTGAGGGCGGCCCTCACCTGGACATGTGAGATGATAGGGAGGTTACATTCAGCTGTGATAAGTATTTCTACTTGTGGGGGAGAAGGAGGGGGGATACGTACACCGAACCTGTCTGCAAGAATGTTGCCAATATCTGTGTGTTCGGTCAATGTTAATTAGGTGTGTATTAACTCAGAGCATATCTGAGGCGTTTGGTCCATATGTGTAACATAACTGAAGAATGCCTTGTGGTTATCTATAGTGTTTGTGGCCATTTCCCTCCCAGAGTTGGCCGTGGCTGTTGTTATGAGAGACCGTAGCGTATTACCAGTGCTGACCACAGATGCCTTCCCTTAATGTGAATCTGCTCTGTCCTGCAGTAGCCTCCTGCTCTTGTTATACAATCTGCCTCTGGCTGGGGTCCACCGGACAGGATGCCTAACCTTTGTGCATAGGGTCTGGGTTAGAAATGTGCATGAAAGTTCCATGCAATCTGTGGGATGTCCGTGGTAAGCATTCGCAAAGGGGTCAGCAGTGTGGGTTGTGGCTTCCACTGGCCCAGTGGGCTGCATGGATACCATCTCAGTCCTAACAAGTGAATAACTGTCTAATCACATACATATCAAAGTAGTCTACTGTGCTGGTGGTGGTGGTGGGATATGTATATTCAGGCCGAGTAACTTGTGTCCAGATCACACTAGTGGATGGCGTTCCACATACAGTACCTTGGTATGAACCCCCAGAGTGAGGTTGTGCATTGGACCTGTCACAGTGTGCTGACCGATAGGGCATGCTACTATGTTGTATGGAATGTGGCAGGTATTGTTGCACAGGTGTTGGCTGAGCACTGATATCTGGCCATGTACTTGTGTATCCACCACGAGACACACACATGCTACATATGGGAGTAGTAGTATATCACTACAGTTGAGTATCATGTATAGTATGTGTGCCATATATTGCTGACATAGTTTGCTGATATCCTGTTTGTGTTCTCTTCCAGGGAAATGGCGCGTCAACGTAATCCCGCCTACTCTGCAGCGGAAGATGAAGATGGAAAGGCTGAACTGGGCATGCTCACACACTTAGGCCATATCTCCGTTTAGAAGTTGGCCACACATATCTGGTATTTGTATGTGTCATTCCATGAACCAACCACAACACAGCAATCTGCCCAGTGCACACAGTAAATGACTACAGAGACATAAGTGATATAGTGGATCACCCTCGTATTCAAACATCTTCCACAGATACACAAGTTGTTCATAGGAACAGGGAATGCTATAGCAATAAAGACCTGCAAACAGTCTAACAGCAACAAATATTGTGCATCTGACAATTAAACATATGGGTGTAGAGGTCAATACTAGGCTGTTTGCCCTAGGGAATGACAGCTTAGCCAGAGTGTGCTTGGCATCTGCATCCCCAGTACAGTAGGCTACTGTGCCACTGTAAAGTAGGTCACATAAGATAATGTGTGAGGCTAGTGAGCTGTGCCTCTGTCAAGCAGGGGCACAGTGGAGATCCCAGGGTTTGAATGTGCTAAGCCATATCCATGTTGTTGGTGTGTGCTGGAAGAGGGTTGCTGAGGACCTCTAACAGTAAGTGGGCATCAATAACAGACTGAGGGGAGCCCTATCTGCATTGTCTGGACAATTCCACTGTCAACACTGTGTTGTGATGATTATGTGGGATTGAATTGTCGTGCCGGTACTGTTCACAGATGTCCTCCCTCTATGGGCTACAGCTCTGCAATGTATTAGCTCACTCTGTCTGTTGGACGGCTCATATATGGCTGGTGTACACCTGACAGATGTCCTGTTGTGGAGCAGTATTGGGTATATGTGGGATAGCATGATCAATGCAAACCTTACACATACTCATAGAATGCAATTGTCAAGGATTATGCAGAGTGGCCAGTATAGTCCCCCAGCATGGGTCCTTTGAAGTCGTCCACCCCAGTCTTCACAAGTGTATAGTCTGCTTGTGCTAAATACAGTTTGTTTGCAGTGATAACTTTTCCTGGGGGTGGGGATGAGATATGGATGGCCAGGGAAAGGTGGGTATGGTCAGATATCAACAATGGTGGTCTACCTCTGGTGTGGAACAGTGAGTACCCATGTTGTAGAAGGTAAGGTGCAATATGTATTCCCCCTTGTGGCTGTGGTGAGTGTCTAGCCATATAGGCTGTGACTGTTTGGCACACAGGATTTGTGTGCTATGTGTTAAGCGTGATGTGTTCTGGCATAACGTATGCCTGTGTGCCAGCTGCAGAGGTGTCTGCCGCTCAGTCAGGATGCTATTCTTAGGCTCCATGAATGGCCCAGTGTGTTCACGTGCTTGTATTGCTGTCAGTGTAGGTCTACATCAGACTGGTATTGTAGTCACTGTAGTATTTCATGCCACCTGACAGGTTATGCCAGTACTGGGTTCAGAGTGCTTAGTCCCCAGTTTGGCTATGTGGTTCCATCTCATACATGTGTTGTACGTCCATGTGTAGGGGAGAGGGTTGACTGTGTACATGTGGCAGCTGTGACATTGCCACATGACCCACATATTCCACAACTGTACCATAGAGGTGACTGACAACTGACCTTTGCACATGCTACCATAGTATTGTGATTGCCATGGTGATTAACAGCACATAGGGCCAATGGGGAACAAGGTACATAGGGTCATAGGTTCATAGGTTCATACTAGGCTATCTGCCCTAGGGCATTTATAAACCTAGCCAGAATGTGTTTGGCTGTCGCCATCCATTGTAAATATATCTTGCCATGCCCTTTTTCGAGGTTAGTATACTGTGCCTCTGTCTAACAGTGACACAGAAGTGATACCCGGGGTTAACCTACAATGTCCCATCCACTCATCAAGATTTCTCTTGAAGAGAGTCAATGAGGGACTCTGCCTAACCTGGACTGGGATTTTATTCCAGAGTGAAGTGAGCCTCTGGGTTATGAATCTGTCCCTCCAGCATGTCCTATTTATTTCAGTGCTGAGGTTCAAGTCTCTCGATTACGTAGCTCGATGGGATTTGGATTTTCTGAGGTGCAGCATGTCCATTAATTCCGGTTTGGACATGGCTTTATACATCAGGCACAGATCGCCTCTGAACAGGCGGTATGCCACTGAGTAGAGCTGGGGTTTCTTTAACCGGTCAGCATATGGCATCTGTTTGAGCCCTTTGATCCTCTTGGTAAGGTACTTTTGGTGTCTTTCCAGTTGCTGCAGGTGTCTGGTAAGGTACATCCCAACAGGGGCATTGTACTCAATTATGGGCCTGATGAGGGATGAGTAAAGAGGCACGATGTCCTCCCCTGATCTAGATGTGAATCCCTTCATGATGGGGTGGGCTATATAAAATGTCTTTCTAACCACTTTGGCCACGTGGTTGTCAAATGAGAGATTGCTATCAACTTGGGTCCCCAGGTCCCTAATTACTTCTTCTGTACTTAATGGATTGCCACCTATGTGGTACTTTGTGGGCACTGTGTTTTTGCCAAAGGGGATGACTATACACTTTTTTGCATTCAGCTTGAGGCCATGGCTCTGGCACAAGTTGTCTGTTTTTATGAGGCCCTTTTGGAGGATGCTTGTGTCGGCTGGAGAGTCGATTATGGCGGCCAGTTTGCTGTCATCTGCATATTTGGTCAGCCACAGTCCTTCCGTGTTGGCCTGTACCTCCGATAAATATATACCGAACAAGAGAGGTCCCAGGACTGAGCCTTGTGGGACACCACTTGTAACTGGTTTGGAGTATGGCATGGCTCCAGCAATTCTAACCATGTGAGGGTGTAGTGCCTGTGATTAGTTAGCAGTAGCATATATGACTGCTCACGTGGACAAATGCCAGGTAAGTCATATGCAATGTGTCACAGGCAACGTACATGTGAACAAGACAAACAGTGACATTCTGTCAAGTGAGACATGGACATACATATAGTAAGCCATGCAGATGTTACTAGGAGTCCACAGAAGTTCTGTAACTATGCATTGCAGGTGGGATCAGTATTCCAGGGTAATTGCAAGCAAACATGCATGCAAATAAAGCTACAGTAAGCAGGGCTGCATGTAGTCCATTGTACAACAAACAAGCTGTACCACTTTCAGTAGGTAACACTGCAAATATGCAGGCACTATGCACATGTACATGGAAATACACAGGTCAGATGGCTAGCGTCCAGTCTCAGCGCACACAAGTGTACAGACCATGTACTGTCAGGATGTACAATAACTGGATGGAAACCCATGTGCTCATACCTGCAGTAATACACATGTCAAATAACAGACACTGAGCCTTGACTCAGTGGTTCCATACTTAGTAGGATGTATGCTACCTGGCCTGCCACCACAGTATCCCTGACATGTATGGGGACTCTCCCTCCTGTGACAGTTAGTTTTGTGTATTGGGGCTGTCTGGCATGGTATGAGATGTGAGCTTGCAATGCTAGGGTGCTCCTGTGTGTCCTGTACCAGTCGTGTAGTACTGCACACATATCAACATCCTCAAACATCTGCATTGCAGAGTCCAGTGTGGGCAACATGCCACTTGCAGTTTACATGTCCATCGTTGCGTATTAATACTTTCATTACCATATCCCCTGTGATACCTATGTATGTAGCCTTCTGTTGACATCCTTACCACCAGTATGCCAACATGTCAGATGATACACTATGGTACTTACCATGGGTGTAGACAACAGTACATGACAATCATACCCTCACTGCATCAGGCATGCTGTGATATACCCACAATTATTTCAGCACACAGTACTGTTAACAACATCATACTATTACTACACATCTATGTAGTCACCCTGTGCATCAGCAACATGTTAACCTGTACCTGCACTGATGTTACAGATTGCAGGAGGTGGCACAGTCTCATCATATGCACAGAGTGTGAACTTGGTATGCCTGAGTCAGCCACCGATACCACCAATTGACATGTATGTGTGTTGGTGAGGGACAGCAGTACAAGGTGGGGCAATGTTGATGCAGTGTGTGCATGTATGTGGTAGCCCTAGGTGTTGTCAATTCGCATGTGTGTATGGATGCACACAGTTCCACCTCATGGCTGCCATATACTGGTGTTTGTGGGCAGCCACAGACTGTACCTGCCAGGTCATACAGATCAGTGTCTCTGGCCACGGACATGGTACCTGTGCCTTGCAGGGGTGCTATGGACCGTATCTGGTACCAACCCAGACTGGGTACTGTCATCAGAAGCAGGTGTTCATTGACTGGACACAGATCCCTGTCAGGCCTGGCCAGAGCCACGTGCATGTGGTCTCCTGGGGCGGTCTGATGACAGCACAGACCCAGCATTGCTGGGGCTGCTGCTGGCACTATGGGGGCGGCTGTGGCCCTGTTGTCGTCCGCGATGACTGCCAGCTGCTGCTGTTGCTGGCATACACCCACGTCGACGCCTCAACCGTCCACCATTGCCCTGGCTCATGGACATGTAGTTGTGGAACCGGTCTAATATGTCCCCACAACGTCTGTCTATGACATCGGTGAAATTACGGATGGCAGCCGCAATGTCATGCATACTGTTAGTCATGGCTGTGTGACATGCTGTCAGCTCCCTCAGACCCTGTCTGGTGTACCATTCCATACGTGACTGTGCCTGCATGACAGCCCGAAACATAGCTGAGGTTGTAAGACCTCTGTGGGCACGTCTGACAGGGGCAGTACGCCCACGGATGCTCCCACAAGAACCCCTGGACATCTGTCTGTGTGGTACCATCTCAGGGCCATGCCCATGGCTGCTGTGTGGGGAGGCATGTGCCACAGATACCACATTACCCTGGTCAATGCCCACTGTATGCTGTCCATCACCTAGGGACATTGGTGACAAACGGTGTATTGGCAGGATAACTGTGCGCATTGATGGGGCTGACAGCTGTGTACTGTCAATCGGCTGACCAATGATGGACCCTGGCATACCTTCCTGTGCCATTACACAGATGTCATCATTATCAGTACCCATGGCACCTGATTCAGGTTCCCTGCTGCATGACACCAGAGCAGCACCAGAACCTGTGGGAGGGAAACAGGAAACACAGTTTACAATGTCTACACAATATTACCAGTGATGCACACATCCACACATGCACAGGTCCAGGCGTGCACACATGCGTACATGCAGACATGCACACATGCACACTTGCACACATGCACACATGCACACACACACACGTGCACACATGCACACATGTGCACGTGCACACATGCCCACATGCACACATGCACACATGCACACGTACACATGCACACAGTTGCACACAATTGTACACTACTCAGTATGCGTGATATCAACACACAGACACAGACACACCTGCATGCATACAAAGAGCACTACTAAGTGAGCCTAATATTACTATTACTATCAAGACTATTACAGGTATTGTTAATACACACTCACCAGCATGGATAGGCTGCATTGCTGTTACACCGGAGGGACCTGCAGAAGTGAGGAAACTAATGTCAGTGGGCACAACTGTGCCATTGTTACTGAGTATGATACAGGTCAGTAGTACAACAGTCGCCTTTCACAGGTCAGCTGCTAATATTGAGGATATCACACTTGCACATTAAATACTATGAATTTAGCTACAAACCAAGGACACACCTCACACATGCATTAACTAGTAGTGTACACAACAGTCAACTATACATATGGCATATTACCTGCACGCTCATAATCTTGCTGCTGCGTGGCTCCAGCCTCCATCATAATGCATGTCTGCTGCTGTTGTTGTTGCTGGCGGACTGGAGCCACTACACTCATGAGTAGTCCCTCCAGTCTGGTGAGTGGGGGATGTGTAGCCACCCCACCACCTGTGGCGACCTGTTGCCTGTGGATATCCGACGCACGCTGATGTACATTTCTGATTAAATCACTGCAGTGATGTCGTACCTTCTCATATGTCCTATTATGCGTGCCTATGTCATTTACCCGACAGACCAGGTCTTGCCACAGTGCAGCCCTCTCCTGCTGATTCTGGCTGGTGCGGGAAAAGAGTATTGCATAATCCCGCACCAGGCTGTGGTGTATCTCCTCATCCTCAGCTGTGGAGTAAGCTGGATTTCGCGGGTGAGCCATGTACCTGAAAAAGAAAATAACCTGATATCAGCAATATATGTCAGCAGAATTTGGCACACATACTACACATGCTACTCGACTGTTATGATACAACATATCTCACATATATAGCATCTGTCTGTCTATTGGTGGATACACATGTAAATGGCCAGGTATCAGTGCCCAGCCAGCAACTGTGCAACAGTACCTGGCACACTCCATACGACATACTACCAAACCCCAGCAGTCAGAACACTGATTCAGGTCCAGAGCACCTCCTCACTCTGGGGGTTTGTATCTAGGCACTGTATGGCCTACATTATCAACTACTGTGAGCTGACCACAAACTAATTGCCCTGGATATACATATCCCGCCTCAAACACCAGCACAAATGACTATAGTGAATAACATTGCAGATGCAAACTTTACACTTTCTAACAGTGACATGGTATCCTTTCAGCCCACTGGGCCAGTGGAAGACACAACCCACAATGCTGACCCCTACACAAATGCTTTCTACGGACATCTCCGAGAATGCATGGATCATGCAATCCCATATATGACCAAGACACTCTTCACAAAGGGACAGCATCCTGTCTGGTGGACCCCAGCCATAGACAGATTGTATTACAAAATATGGAAGCTACTGCAAGACAGAGCATAATTCCATAAAGGGAAGGCATGTCTGAGCAGAACTAGTAAGGATCTATTTTCACTCATACAAACATCCATGGGCAACTTTGAGAGGGAAATCAAGAGGGACACTATAGATAACCAGAAGGCCTTCTTCAGTTATGTTAGCAACCTGGTCAGAATCCCTCCTCTATGCTCATAGTTAGTACACAACAACAAATAATTCACTGAAACCACAGATATTGACAACATTGTGGCAGACAGGTTCAGTGCAGGTGTCACCCCTCCCTCTCCCCCAAAATATGACATAGTTATCCCAGCTGACTGTAACCTCCCTGTCATCACAGATGTCCTGGTGAGAACCTCCCTCAGGAAAGCAGAATACACAACATGACTGGGACCTGATGGTATCCCCGGTTGCATGCTACATGAACTATGACAGGAGCTAAACACACATATAGAAGTGCTATGTAACACTAGCCTGACTACATGATATGTACCTGTACACTGGCGCACAGCAGCAGTGGTTCCACTCCACGAAGGAGGCACCTCAACATACCAGTACAATACAACACAATAGAATACATTACAATACAATACTATACAATATGCTATTGCCCCTGGGATTACAGCAGCATACTGTTCTGCTACCCTGACCATTGTGACACATGTGGTGTGATGGTACCTGCTGCTGTCACACAGTTACACATGGTGACTCATATGACATATTACCTATCTGACTAACATTCAGCAGGGGTATGTGTGACATGTACTCATGGGGAGTCTTGCTTTTTAACACTGTGTGGTTTATTGCAGGGTATGTCTTATCTGTGGGTAGGAACCTTTACCTCCACATGTGCTCTCTATTGCAGTGGCATGGACGACACACAGCAGTCATTTAGGTTGTGGGTGGTGTGAGGTGTTACTATGGTTGTTGGACATCTGTCATGGATGTGACTTACGTATGTAAATCCAGGAGTGGTAACCTCTATGTGGGTAGTATGTGTGTACTCTGTGGTGTTGTCAGTCACTGTGCATTGGTAATGTGTTTGAGTGCATTGTCACAGTGTTGTACATGTCACTGTGTCCTTCTCCATATCTGTAGCTGTCATGTGAGGTACATACCATGGCTGCCATTATGTGGTGTGGAGGGGTACACTGACCTACATGTCCATAGCTGACACACCATGTCTGCTGACACATACCATGTCCAGGTATTCCAGGAATAGTGTGCCATTGTGAATATCATTGGGGGGACTATTGTACACATTTATGACCCTGTTCACCCCTGACACATGCAGTGGTGGGCAGCCAATCACATATCTGGTGGTTACTGGTGTAGGTGATTTGAAATGGGGTATGGTACTCCAGTTTTGACACTGGTGTTCACTCCATGCCTTTGTCACCAGGCACCTATTGCAATACATCTGTACACATGTGCCTCACTCAGAATATATATACATCTCTCTCTCTCTCTCTCTATATATATATATATATATATATATATATATATATGTATATATATATATATGTCTGTATACATATACACATATATATATATTGATGTACATATATTGCTATAGATATGGGGAGGGGGTGTGTGACACAGAGGGGGTGAGAGTGTCAGAGGGGGTGGGACAGGGGGTGTTGAGGTTGTCATATACAGTCGTACCTGTAGATAGTCAGATCAGTCTGTCTATCTATATGTATCTACATATATCTATATCTGTATGTGTGTATTACATATATATGTTTGTACATATTCTATCTATCTACATCTGTCTATGTATTCCTACATCTCTCTCTATGTATGTATACATATATGCATATTATATATATATATATATATATATATATATATATATATATATACATACATACATATTTTGACATACATACATATCCATATGATAGACAGGTATATCAACATGTTTGTCTACCATACTGTATACACACACTAACATACTGCTAAACATACATAACTGTGAAACCTACTTTGTACATTGCACTACAACCTACATTCAACCTACATTGATATGTGCACATAGATGCTCTCACATACAAATGTATGTACAGCCTTCACTGATAGTTGTATGTCCCCTGCCCTTTGCACATATTCATATACATATGGATACAGACCAATGACACATATGGAGGGTTCACAGTATGTAGACCTTTATAGTATTACTTTACATTACCTGTGTTTGTCACAGCTGCTTGTGTTTCCATCTGGTTTTGTGTCCTGCTGCTCCACTTGCCAGTTGTCAGCTTTCAGGTGGCTGCTGCTGAACAGTTTTGTTTGTGTATGTTTAATTTCGTTTTTCTCTGTCTGTCTCTGTCTCTGTCTCTCTCTCTCTCTCTCTCTGTCTGTCTCTCACTTTCTCCTCAGGGTGCAATGAAAGTATTGCATGTGTGGACTGGGAGTACAGCATACTTTTGTAGGTATCTGCATATGTCCATGTGATGGCCTCTGCACCAATTGTTAGCCAGCATTTGCTAATTGCATGCAGCCAGTTGTGTACTGATTGCAGTTCTCACTGTGATTTCAGAACAGTGCTATAAAAAGGTATGTGAGATAGGCGTAGCCCTTTCAGATTTTAAGGGCAAGGACCATGCTGGTATGCTGTGGAAAATGTTCTGTGAGTGTAAAAGTTGGTATCTCTCTCATATTTCCAGCTGTGTTGTAGATTAACATTCTTCCATTCATTTCTCCAGTTTCCTGTACTAACTGTGTATGTACACTGACACCTACGACTACTACTACTGTTAATGTGTGTGTGTGCTTTCCTTGCACTTTTGCTTGCACTTTGTTGCTATGGCTTCAATATTTGCCCTTTACAGTCACTACTTGTATGCCTGCTAGGTGTCCTGACTGTAGTGTGCTGCTGTGGCTTTCTTATTTTCCATGTACATTCACACCTTGGAATGCTTGCTATATCTGCTAGGGTGTTACAGCATGCAGTGTGGTCTGGCCATGGTGTGGGCCTTGACATCTATTAGGGTATTTGAGTATGCTGCTGAGCAGGCCCCGGAGACTCTCAGGTGCATCTGTTATCTGCCTCATGGAGTGGTACATATCAGTGAGGTACACCCATTAAATTGTCTGGTATGCTGCAGCTGTTGACTGTAGGATAGCATGAGCATATGTATTACTACACTTTTTCTGCCATGCAAGTGGTGCATACTTTCAGGACTCCATAGTTACCATTGCATGTGTTGTAACACCTTTCTGCCTACTGTTTGTACATTTCACATGGAGTTTGTGGGGCATCCCTGTAACTTATTCACTGTTGCTATGTCTAGGCTCTTAACTATTCAAGTATGGTGGTGTCAGACCTCTCATGTGTACAAATATTTGCAGGTTGTCCACATGTTTGCCTCATATTTTGGTCAATATCTCATGCACAGCTTTTTCTGGCAAATCACTCTGGGCTCAAGTCAGAATATAGTGACAAACATTCAAGTTTCAGTCTTCATACCATTCCAAACATCCCACAAAATGCAGAACCTGTTACTCTCTGAGCTGTCTAAGTTTGTTGTAACATTATTTGCAATGTGTCCCTGGTTTTGGCCCTTTGCTCCACATATTTTATTACTTGATCAGGATGTGTTCCTGTAAGAGGTTGTGGGGTACGGGGAGTGATTATCCTGCTGTGAGTATGTGTGTGGCTTGCAAGGTGCTACAGTGACATTATTACCTACTAGCTACCAACTAGCATAGCTGTTTCTGTTCACACACTACTATTATGGAAATCCACTAGTTTTGACAGTAATTCTAAATGACATGCATTGTGTACTACACATCCTATATTCCCTTTACATTCATTCCTACTGTTACATGATATATTTATTTTAGCACAATGCTCTTGTATAATAGTCATGGCTTAGTGGTAAGTCATGCAGACTACAGTTTCCAAGGTCCTGGGTTTGGGACTGACAGTGGGATTTTATTTAGCTTTTGAACTGACTACAGGACCTGTCAATCAGAGTGCCTAAGGCAATTTTAAGCAGTTGTAATCGGGTTAGCGCTGGTTTGCGCGGAGCTCATGCATGCGCACTGGCATTCAGCTCCGCGCACACCCACTTACAACTGCTTAAACGTGCTTACTCTTGAGCACACCCGCACTACTTTTACTTGAAAGAAATGAAAATAGGGAGAGAGGAAAGTGGTGAAAAAGGGGTCACAAAGAGGGTAAGACAGTAGGGAAACAAGCTTGGGTTTTGCAGGAGGGATGTAGGTAAGGCCCATAGCTGCTCATTTCTTCATCAGCAACATCTGTGCATATGTTTGTAATTTGGTGTGACATTTGATACCTTCCACCCCTGAGAGAGGTGTAAGGACAACAATAATAGTTGTTGTACAGCCAATTGTAATTGATAGTTTCCATGTCCGGCAGACATATGTGCGGAATGGGCAGCTATGTATGGGGTGTAATTTTTTTGTGGGTACAGAGTGCCTTTTTTTTTTTCAGGTGAGAGTGGTATGTCAGGTGAAGGAAGTTGGTATAGCTGGGGAGGTAGGTTGGGTAGGTCAACAGACAAGACAAACAAGACACATACAGGGGCAGTGTATGACACGTGTGGGGGGGTTACACAATAGTCGGGGATGGTGGTTTGGATATCCAGAGCCCATGAGCCCACAGATGGCAACAGTGGAACTGATATCCCCACCCATGGGCAGTTGCCACTGTTCCTTCACTGCCCAGGATGGGGCTGTGCTGGGGGCTGTGTAGGCCGGGCAACAGGCATGCCCATAAGTTGTGCCACCTGTGCCTCAAGCTGGCATAGGGGCCCAAGAACAGAGTCCCAGATCTCCCTACGCACCACAGTTCGGACGCTACGGAGGGTGAGTGGTGGTTCTCCTCCGGCCACGCTTGCAGAGGGGGGAAGGGTCCCATCCCCTGCAGCACTTCCACCCACAGGTGGCACAGGGCCACCGGAGGAGGGTCCAGACTGGGCACTAGTGCCAGGTGCACTCGCCAGCTGAGGCGGAAGAGGTGGGTCTGCTGGAACCCGCCTTCCCTGTCGTCCTATGTTTTGCATTATGTCATGACAGTTTGGGTTAGTAACATACAATACCATTCACAATTAGTTGTAACAGCATGCATTAGTATTCCCATTAACCAAACACCCAGATATTCACACCATTGAACAGCGAGCATAACACATGCATAATTTGAACAGCAATACACAGTCCAACAACATGCAGGGTTGATTGATGGCAACAGGCCATCAGGTTTGGATGTATGAACAGGGCAGATGCATCAACGGACATGCAAATATTTATGACCCAACAGGACAAATGTCCAGGGGTGTTAATTGTGATTGCACATACCAATTTCACGTGGAATGGATTATATGTGGTTATAGGGTGGGGTGAAGAAAATATTATTAACACCTTCGAATACCAATACATATGCTGTACATTTCTAATAGCTACATATATATACACACTACAGGCTTGTTGGCTGTTGGTGAAGCACCCACCAAGAGGAGAAAACACTGAGAGAAGAAAGGAGCCACTTTTGAGATTTTAAGTATTTTTTCTCTGTTTATTTGATAAGTTTTTCTGCATAGCTGCCTAGTTTGAGCATTTTCTGGCTTGTTAAACTTGATTTCTGCATTAGTAGCTGTATTTAGAGCACAACCAAAAGCTGTATACTGAATTTCCTGTTTGCACTTAATTTTAAAATTTTTTTTTCTCAAAACTTGCATATTTTCTGTCTTTGACCTAGCACTCTTGTGTGGGGTCATTTACTGCACTGTTATAACTTGATATTACTTGTGAACCTCTGCTATCTCTGAAAAAACAAAAACAAAAAAATCTTGCTTTTTTCCCACTTTTCTGAGATTTAAAAAAGTTCAAGTTACAGGCTTGCTGTTCTTGAACTGTTTTGTAAGTTTCTGTGAGGCCATTTTTGCTTGGGCTAAAGGAAAGTCTCTCTGTTGATCAGTGGCAGTGATAAACATTGAGCTGCTTCCCTGCCCCCGTGGGAGTGGTTACTGACTTGAAACTGTAGTTTTATTGGCCAAAAGGGGTCATTTCTAAAACTCCTTCATCTTCCTCTCTTAAAACCTAGTTGCCTCATGGTTTTGGCATCTTTTCAGGCTTGTTGGCTGTTGGTGAAGCACCCACCAAGAGGAGAAAACGCTGAGAGAAGAAAGGAGCCACTTTTGAGATTTTAAGTATTTTTCCTCTGTTTATTTGATAAGTTTTTCTGCATAGCTGCCTAGTTTGAGCATTTTCTGGCTTGTTAAACTTGATTTCTGCATTAGTAGCTGTATTTAGAGCACAACCAAAAGCTGTATACTGAATTTCCTGTTTGCACTTAATTTTAAAATCGTTTTTCTCAAAACTTGCATATTTTCTGTCTTTGACCTAGCACTCTTGTGTGGGGTCATTTACTGCACTGTTATAACTTGATATTACTTGTGAACCTCTGCTATCTCTGAAAAAACAAACACAAAAAAAATCTTGCTTTTTTCCCACTTTTCTGAGATTTAAAAAAGTTCAAGTTACAGGCTTGCTGTTCTTGAACTGTTTTGTAAGTTTCTGTGAGGCCATTTTGCTTGGGCTAAAGGAAAGTCTCTGTTGATCAGTGGCAGTGATAAACATTGAGCTGCTTCCCTGCCCCCGTGGGAGTGGTTACTGACTTGAAACTGTAGTTTTATTGGCCAAAAGGGGTCATTTCTAAAACTCCTTCATCTTCCTCTCTTAAAACCTAGTTGCCTCGTGGTTTTGGCATCTTTTCAGGCTTGTTGGCTGTTGGTGAAGCACCCACCAAGAGGAGAAAATGCTGAGAGAAGAAAGGAGCCACTTTTGAGATTTTAAGTATTTTTCCTCTGTTTATTTGATAAGTTTTTCTGCATAGCTGCCTAGTTTGAGCATTTTCTGGCTTGTTAAACTTGATTTCTGCATTAGTAGCTGTATTTAGAGCACAACCAAAAGCTGTATACTGAATTTCCTGTTTGCACTTAATTTTAAAATCGTTTTTTCTCAAAACTTGCATATTTTCTGTCTTTGACCTAGCACTCTTGTGTGGGGTCATTTACTGCACTGTTATAACTTAATATTACTTGTGAACCTCTGCTATCTCTGAAAAAAACAAAAACAAAAAAAATCTTGCTTTTTCCCACTTTTCTGAGATTTAAAAAAGTTCAAGTTACAGGCTTGCTGTTCTTGAACTGTTTTGTAAGTTTCTGTGAGGCCATTTTTGCTTGGGCTAAAGGAAAGTCTCTCTGTTGATCAGTGGCAGTGATAAACATTGAGCTGCTTCCCTGCCCCCTATGGGAGTGGTTACTGACTTGAAACTGTAGTTTTATTGGCCAAAAGGGGTAATTTCTAAAACTCCTTCATCTTCCTCTCTTAAAACCTAGTTGCCTCATGGTTTTGGCATCTTTTCAGACTTGTTGGCTTTTGGTGAAGCACCCACCAAGAGGAGAAAACGCTGAGAGAAGAAAGCAGCCACTTTTGAGATTTTAAGTATGTTTCCTCTGTTTATTTGATAAGTTTTTCTGCATAGCTGCCTAGTTTGAGCATTTTCTGGCTTGTTAAACTTGATTTCTGCATTAGTTGCTGTATTTAGAGCACAACCAAAAGCTGTATACTCAATTTCCTGTTTGCACTTAATTTTAAAATCATTTTTTTCTCAAAACTTGCATATTTTCTGTCTTTGACCTAGCACTCTTGTGTGGGGTCATTTACTGCACTGTTATAACTTGATATTACTTGTGAACCTCTGCTATCTCTGAAAAACCAAAAACAAAAAAAAAATCTTGCTTTTTTCCCACTTTTCTGAGATTTAAAAAAGTTCAAGTTACAGGCTTGCTGTTCTTGAACTGTTTTGTAAGTTTCTGTGAGGCCATTTTGCTTGGGCTAAAGGAAAGTCTCTCTGTTGATCAGTGGCAGTGATAAACATTGAGCTGCTTCCCTGCCCCCATGGGAGTGGTTACTGACTTGAAACTGTAGCTTTATTGGCCAAAAGGGGTCATTTCTAAAATGCCTTCATCTTCCTCTCTTAAAACCTAGTTGCCTCATGGTTTTGGCATCTTTTCAGGCTTGTTGGCTGTTGGTGAAGCACCCACCAAGAGGAGAAAACGCTGAGAGAAGAAAGGAGCCACTTTTGAGATTTTAAGTATTTTTCCTCTGTTTATTTGATAAGTTTTTCTGCATAGCTGCCTAGTTTGAGCATTTTCCGGCTTGTTAAACTTGATTTCTGCATTAGTAGCTGTATTTAGAGCACAACCAAAAGCTGTATACTGAATTTCCTGTTTGCACTTAATTTTAAAATCATTTTTTTCTCAAAACTTGCATATTTTCTGTCTTTGACCTAGCACGCTTTTGTGGGTTCATTTACTGCACTGTTATAACTTGATATTACTTGTGAACCTCTGCTATCTCTGAAAAAACAAAAACAAAAAAAATCTTGCTTTTTTCCCACTTTTCTGAGATTTAAAAAAGTTCAAGTTACAGGCTTGCTGTTCTTGAACTGTTTTGTAAGTTTCTGTGAGGCCATTTTTGCTTGGGCTAAAGGAAAGTCTCTCTGTTGATCAGTGGCAGTGATAAACATTGAGCTGCTTCCCTGCCCCCATGGGAGTGGTTACTGACTTGAAACTGTAGTTTTATTGGCCAAAGGGGTCATTTCTAAAACTCCTTCATCTTCCTCTCTTAAAACCTAGTTGCCTCGTGGTTTTGGCATCTTTTCAGGCTTGTTGGCTGTTGGTGAAGCACCCACCAAGAGGAGAAAACGCTGAGAGAAGAAAGGAGCCACTTTTGAGATTTTAAGTATTTTCCTCTGTTTATTTGATAAGTTTTTCTGCATAGCTGCCTAGTTTGAGCATTTTCTGGCTTGTTAAACTTGATTTCTGCATTAGTAGCTGTATTTAGAGCACAACCAAAAGCTGTATACTGAATTTCCTGTTTGCACTTAATTTTAAAATCATTTTTTCTCAAAACTTGCATATTTTCTGTCTTTGACCTAGCACTCTTGTGTGGGGTCATTTACTGCACTGTTATAACTTGATATTACTTGTGAACCTCTGCTATCTCTGAAAAAACAAAAACAAAAAAAAATCTTGCTTTTTTCCCACTTTTCTGAGATTTAAAAAAGTTCAAGTTACAGGCTTGCTGTTCTTGAACTGTTTTGTAAGTTTCTGTGAGGCCATTTTGCTTGGGCTAAAGGAAAGTCTCTCTGTTGATCAGTGGCAGTGATAAACATTGAGCTGCTTCCCTGCCCCCCGTGGGAGTGGTTACTGACTTGAAACTGTAGTTTTATTGGCTGTTTTGGGTCAATTCCTGGCTCTTTTCAGCCCCTGCTATCAAGCACGCTTTAGAATGCTTTAGCGCGATTTAGCGCGGAGTTGCCACTAGAGCAGCATCGGGCAGCGCTGGTTTAACAAGGTTAAACTTTTTCTGGCTCCATAAAGTCTGTTCTTCATTTTTTTCCTTAGAACTGCTCTACTAGTAATCTAAACAGTATATCCCTTAACTAAAAAGCGCAGCACTTGTTCCTAAAATCTTTTACTTGTCTTAAAAGCATCTTCTTTTCAGGTTTAGCACTTCTGTATTATACAAAGTCCCTCACTAGCAACCCCCCCCCAGGAGTACCCACTTCCTTACTAAGTCCTCTCTTATTCAGTTACACCCCTAACTTCTAAATTTCTCTAGCATGTCGAAGGGCCAGATGCTGGCGTCCTCTCCTGTCCAGTTGGTGAATTTGGGAATATTTAGGCAATGTTACAATTGCCTCATGTACACTGACAACCCTCTCCTCCTCCCACATAACACAAATACTTGCGAGAGATGCAGCTATTTAGACAAACTGGAGGCTGAGCTCTCTCAACTCAGGACTGGCAAGATCAGACAGGAGGAGAAGGCAACTACACACACCACAAAACCAGTCTCACATAAAGCTATCACAACAATGAATCAAACACATAAACACACAAAGTCATACTCGGAGGCTCTAAGCAAAAATTTACCTAAACAGCAGAGGCCTCCAAAGCAGACATCCAAGCAACTGCCATCTCATGACACACCACAGGCAACACATAAACCACAAAATCAGTGTGCAAAGCAGTCGCAGCCCTTAAGGCCAAATACAACACCAAACATACTTGTCATAGGTGACTCCATAGTCAGACACACTGACGTCCCACTCACCAGGCTGAACAAGGAGAGAGTCACAGTAAGCTGCCTATCGGGCGCTAGAATCTGCCACATAACACAAGCACTCGGGTCACTCCACAGCAAGTACAAATATGACACAGTCATTGTCCATGCTGGTGTGAACGACCTGAGACGTACCTCCCTGGACTACATGAAAAGAGACATAAAGGAGCTCTCTGATTATGTAGCCCAGGCAGGTATGACCCTGACCCTGAGCAGTATCCTTCCTTCACCAAGAATGATGCCACAACATAGAGACAAGATGATCAGCTTTAACAATTGGCTTAATTTCTGGTGTCATTCAAAGGGGATCCAGTGTCTGTCTGCCTGGGATGACATGCTTGACAAGCCACGCTGCTTCGCAAGGGACGGCTTGCACCTGTCACCCCTGGGATTCCGGATATTGGCTAAGGCTCTTGCCACCCCCATAGTGCCTTTTTTAGGCAAGGCTCAAATTCTAAACATACCACCCTAGAAAACAAAAATGGGAAGAAACTAAGGGAAATGCTGCTCAATGCTAGAAGTCTAAATCTCAAAATGCACGCTATCGAGGCCCTTCTCAGTATGGAGAACATCGATGTCTGTGCTGTGACCAAAACCTGGTTCAAGGCTCCTGAGAGCACCCCAGCACTATCAGGTTTTACCTCATATCATGCGTTCCGGCCCCAAAACCCGGACCACACCACAAAAGGAGGGGGTGTATTCATATTCATCAAGGATACCCACACCTCCAGGTTGGTGGCAATGCACGAAGCATCGGAAACCATCCAGGTGTAATTAATCATAGGCAAAACTGCTCTACAATTTGTAGCATGCTACAGGCCACCCTCTCAAACTCAGGAACCCCACACAGCCTTCCTGAAGACACTGGAGGGTATAAATGTATCTCCAAACACCATTATATTGGGTGACTTCAACTACCCGAATATAGACTGGGAACATTACTCAAGCCCCAACTTTCTAGCCCAAAGGTTCCTGGAGTTCATAAATTCAAATGCCATGGAACAACTAGTCACCGTTCCCACAAGAGGAGAAAATATACTAGCTCTCACCATCACAAATATGGGGACAAAATGCTCCACACCGGAAGTATATCCCTCATTGGTGAGATCAGATCACAAACTTATCTCACTGGAAATCCACATCCCGCCCCCACCCCAAACAAAAAAGACCACAGTGAAGAACTTCTCTAAAGCAAACTTCACACTACTCAAGACTGGTGTGGTATCCTTCAAGGCCCCCGAGCCAGTGTAAACCACAACCCAAGCTGCGGAAGCCCTTACAAATGCCTTCTACGAACACCTCCAGGAATGCATGGATCAGGCAATCCCTAATAAAACCAAGACTCGTTCCACCAAGGGCAAACGTCCAGTCTAGTGGATCCCAGCCATAAACAAACTTTACAATAAGAGGAGAAAGCTGTTACATGATAGAGCAAAATCCATAAAAGAGAAGACACCCTTGATCATTATTAGTAAAAAAATACGAGCACTCATAAAATCATCCAAGGCCAAATTTGAGAGAAAAATTGCAATAGATTCAAAAGACAATCATAAGGCCTTCTTCAGCTATGTTAGAAACCTGGGTGGAAACTCCCAGATATGTGCAAAATTAGTCCAAAATGATACAAAAATCACTGAACCCACAGACATTGCCAACATACTGGCAGACAGGTTCAGTGCAAACTTCACCCCTCTCCCCAAAAGGACAGATAACTATCCCAGCGGAGTGTAGCCGGCCAGACATCTCTAATGCGCAGCAGAAAGCTGCTCTCTAAAGCTAAAAACACAGCATCAATGGGACCAGATGGTGTCCCCGGCTGTGTGCTACATGAACTCAACGAGGAACTAAACCCGCATATAAGGCAGCTGTTTAATCTTAGCCTTACCACAGGATACATGCCCAAGGAGTGGCGTACGGCAACTGTGGTCCCACTCCACAAAGGCGGTACCTCTACGGACCCTGGAAATTACCGCCCCATAAGCTTAACAAGCCTGGTCTGCAAAGCTATGGAGAGGATCATAATGGAACTCATAAACAAAGACATAGGGGACTTGCAGACATTGGACCCGACCAAGTTTGGCTTTGTCAAGGGCAGATCATGCCTTTTGATCTTGGTCGACTTCTTTGAAACAGTCACCAAGGCCATTGATGAGGGAAAGGCAGTCCATACAGCCTACCTTGACCTTGCAAAAGCTTTCAACACAATACCCCACTCGGGTATTATAGAGAAACTTACCAGCTTAAATGTAAACCCATATGCCACAAGATGGGTTGCAAACTGGCTAAAGGACAGAACCCACAGGGTTAGAGTTGCTGGCGCCATGTCAGACTCCAAGCCGGTCACAAGGTGGGTCCCACAGGGCTCAGTCCTTGGCCCCCTGTTGTTCGGCATCTACTTCTCAGAAGTACAGGCAAACATAGGAGGACTATGGCTGACAAAGTTTACAGATGACTGCAAACTGGGCACCATAGTGGAAAGTACATCGGGCACAGATATCCTTCAGAGGGGTCTCACGGAAACTGATAACTGGTGCCAGAGCCATGGCCTGAAGTTAAATGCCAAAAAATGTATAGTCATACCCTTTGGGAAAAACAAGGTAACCCCAAGCTACCATATAGGTGGCAATCCATTAAGCACATAAGAGGTTATCAGGGACCTGGGGACCCAGGTTGACAGTGGCCTTTCTTTTGACACTCACATTGCTAAAGTGGTTAGAAAGACCTTCTACATTGCCCACCTGATCATGAAGGGATTCACATCCAGATCAAGTGAGGTCATTGTTCCCCTGTACTCTTCACTTATCAGACCAATGATCGAGTACAATGCCCCATTTGGGATGTATCTCACCCGACACCTGCAGCAATTGGAGAGACCCCAAAAGTTCCTCACCAAAAGGATAAAGGGACTCCAAAATCTGTCATATACTTCCAGACTGAAGAAACTCCAGCTCTATTCAGTCGCATATCGCCTGCTCAGAGGTGACCTGTGCCTGACATACAAGGCCATGTCCAACCCGGAATTAATGGACATGCTCCACCTCAAAAAATCCAAATCTACTAGATCCACTAGAGCAAGCGACTTAAACCTTAGCACAAATATAAATAGGACATGCTGGAGGGATAGATTTGTCACCCAGAGACTCCCTATGCTGTGGAATAAAATCCCAGTCCATGTGAGGCAGAGCACCTCGCTGGCTCTGTTCAAGAGAAATCTTGACCGGTGGATGGGAGATCGTAGGTTTACCCCGGGAATCATCTCTGTGTCACTGCTGGACAGAGGCACAACAAACTAATGGGCACAGTATTTTTTAACAAAAGGGGTGGCGTAAGCCACAAAACTTTGGGCTAGGCTTATAAATGTCTTAGGGCAGATAGCCTAGTATAAACCTATGAACCTATGAACCTACTGTTCTAACTACAGTTTCCTATATGATAACTACTTCAATTTGGTGATAGGACTGTTACTGCTACATCAATATACATTTTATTGTTATTCATACACGTTCATATCTGGCTTTGTTCAGCTACATCATCCTGCTACATTTGCTTTATATAGCTATAGACAACTGTGGATGTTTGATATTTCAGACAATCATACTATCTGCATATTGCAGACTGAGAGCAACATATCCAGATTTTGGGATACACATTCCAGCTGCAGCAACACTTTGGACACATTTCGCAGTTTGGTTCTACTTGTCACATTCATTTCATTCTGTACTGACTACAGTATACTTTATTCAGGGGTTCTTACTACTTTATTGGTGGATTCATAACTCTTTCTCACACTCTCTCACTTATTTTCATTTTACTATTCAGGATGGTACTTACTTCTAGGCTTTATTGACATGTTTTACATGTAGTTATTACAATCCTTTCCAGCAGTCTCACTTCTGTCATGTTTCAGTATTTCAACAGGGATATATTTCACACATGTGATTTGCTCATCTTCTGCAGCTGTACTTTTCAGCCTGCTGCAGGTTGTGTACTATTATATTGCAGGTGGGGCATCATTATTTCAGACTTTATTTCAGACATTTTCATTTTTCTGTTTGGATTACAGACTGCAACACACTTTTGTAATCAAGCAATACTTGCAAACACTTTTACACTGTTACTTGCACATTTTATTACTTAGTGACTACACTGCACTCTTTTGCTAACTGTCATACTTTGATATTTCTTTACAGTTACTGGGAGTGGATTACTGACCTGCCTGGTGCCGCAAACGCACCAGCCTATTGCCATAGGCTCTGCAGTTCGCAGAACGGACACCTGCAGCTGTAATATAAATGAAGTAATATTGGAATACACATCTCCATAATATCAGCTAATTTAATTTCTTCCATACATAATTAAATGTAACTTACTCAGTAGTGGGGCGTTGGGCATTTGCCGGGCCTCCTGTATCCAAAGGTTCAATTGGTCCTGCTTGCGTCTCTTCAGGTCCGCATGGTGGTGACGGACCTGCTCACCAGTCCTTGGAATCCATGTGGCACTGGTGAGATCATAAGCCAACCGGTCCCACGCCTCAGCCCTATATGCTCCCCACAGGACCTGGCCCTGCATGAGTTGGGCCTCATGATTGTGGACTAGGAGCCAGACAATGTATCTGGACTCCTCAACGCTCCAGCTCTGTGCTCGAAAGCAACTACCCTCACCTACACCTGACATTCTGGCTGCAAGTCAGTTCTACAATCATTTATGCTGTGTATTCCCGCCTATGGGGCTTATATATGCCATTTTTCCCACACTTATCTGTGATTGGCCATTTTGGAATTGTATCCACTTCACTAAACCTGCTTTGTCATGCTTCACTTTCTATTCATTCCTATATATTTGCTATTACTGCATTTCTGAGTACAGCTGCCATGGCTTAGTGGTTCAGTACCTTGACTATGGTGCATGGTATCCTGGGTTCAAACCTGGCCACTGCTTTTTATATTTTATGACTGTCTAGACAGGCTAGAGGGTGTGTCTGTGTAAAGGCAGTTTTGTTACAGCTTGCTCAACGTTGCCCGTCAGTTAGCTTGCTAGCGCGGTGCGCAGCTCCGCGCAAACGGGGTGTGCTGGTTCACGCCTCATTTGGCTGTCAGCACGCATATTACGCTCAGCTCAGCTAGTGTCACACAGTTTCAGCGTGTGAAACCACTGCTCAGCTATGGGCACTCATTTTGCACCTGTTAAACCACTGCTCAGCTACGGGCACTCATTTTGCACCTGTTAAACCACTGCTCAGCTACGGGCAGATGCACTCACCTTGTTAAACTGTAGCTCAGCTATAGGCACATCTGGCATTTTCTATTGTTTTGTTACCTCACATTTTTTCAAAATAAATGGACTATTTCATTACATTTTACAAAAATTGTGATTTTATATGTGTACATATTTGTCAGGGACTTGTTTCGTGCTTATTTTACTAAAAAAAAAATTGATGTTGTGGGGGCTCGAACCATGGATGCCTGCTCTTCAGCCAATGTCTCTACCACTACGCTATTGCTTCTTGGCTTACTTTGCATATTTAGTTCTTATATGCTTTCCCACTGACTGCTAACTGTGGCTGTGCTACGGGCACGCCCGCGCAAACGAGCGCACTCACGGGCAAACATCTTTACAATTTAAAAAAAATTATAAGATGTCCATTTGTACATTTTATGTTCATAGTCTGTGGGGGCATGTGTTGTGTTGTGTTTATTCACATTTCCATGGACTCTGTCATGGGTGTTTACTTTCGGCACTTTTACTCTTCTGGGGGCGTGTCCGCTTGCAGGGCTCAGCCTACGGACATGCCCCCTACTGTCTTACACGGACCGTGTTAGCCTTAGGTGTGATTCAGCATGCTCTCATGAATATGCAGAGCATGCTGACATCACTCCGTTTAACTGCAGCCTCCGTGTAAGAGTTATAACTCTTACACGGAGGCTTCGTGAATCCTGCCCTTTGTTTTATTTCATGCACCTTGGTTTTTCACATGCTACCTATTGTTAAGTGGAAGTCTCATAGCTGAACAATCACCAGTGTTAAAAGGAACTATACAAAAAGGATGTTTTAGGTGTGAGTGGGCTAATATTTCTTACTTTCAACAAGGTGACATCCGCAGATATTACATAAAATGGTTGCACTATAATCTTATGCAAGAACTGCAAACAATATAATATATTGTACCATTAAACTATTTCCAAGAGGTTGGTTTGGCATAATGGTTAAGGTCTTCACCTCACAGATTCAAGGTGCAAGGTTTATTCTGACCTTAGGTTACCGACTAGGCTTAAAATGGTCAGTTACCCTAGTATTAACTAATGCACTTTATTGTTTGAATTTATTTTTTTTACTTTTGATATTACAACCAATAAAATCTTTTTAAAGAAAAAAAATGGAGGGGGGCACTATCAATGTCAAACATGGTGCTTTCTTAATTATGTGTGTTGCAATAGTCAGGGGTAGTGAGCTTAAGATGTGGGGTAGATTTTAAGAAAGCTCTCTGTTTTATTTGTGAATTACACATAGGTTGTATTTTAGATATGTTTAGAATTTTTGATTAAACCATTTTTTCTTTTAACATGAGGTTTTTAAAGCCAAACCTATAGGAAGCTTGATTATGTAATTAAGCATTGTGGAATTTTTAAAAGACTAAGGAGGTCACATGATTAATTTGTATTTAAATGGACTACTACAGGATATTGCTGTAATCTGATGAAATCCGGATAACTGTTGGGTGAAAGCGCTCAGTATGGTCTTTAATTAAATTCTGTCTTGCTAGTATTCTCGGCTGTGTTTTTTTTTTTCATTTTTTTATTTTGTTGAGTTGTGTTACACTCTTTGAATGTTTTTAACATTTTTTTATTAATTCAACTATAGAACTTGTATTCCTTGCCAGCAAATTTGATTCAGTATTGAAAAGTCTAATAATAAATATATTCCTGTTTCAGATATTTGAGGGGAAAGCAATCAGCTACTGATGGACTTTACTGTACCAGATATCTAATAGGGTTTGATGGCAGTGTTAGTACCATTTGGCAATGAAATTACAGCTACAACTATCACTAATACAGAAGGAGTATAACTTGTGACTGTACTAGTTGCTATCTTTACTCTTTTGGGTGCATTTAATGTCCAATTCGGACTGCTAAAATGCAGGCTTATATCTACACAGTGCTTTCTGAGGTTTATATGTTGAGGACTGTATTTGAGTGTTTATTGCTGATTTATAAATAATATAAATAATGACTTAGGTAAGTTCTTTACTTCTATAGAGGGATTGTTTTGGGGTTACTGCTGTTATAGGTGTATTAGATGTTTATGTTAACCTAAATATGTTATTTGTTGCTAATATGGCAAGGATGGTTGTTCCCTTGTGTTCCCAGTCTGTTCTTAGCTCTTCTCACTAGTGGAATCCACCTAAGCAACAATTACTGCACAAACACCACTTGCTTAAAGTACTCTACTGTGTGTTTGCAAGGTTTTGTTTTTATTGTTTCAGGTGATTTACCACTGGTTTATAGTACTGCCATTTGTTGCCATTACTACTACTTATTTACAAACAGATAATGACTTCCTTTGGACAGTGTAACTGTTTTACTAGGAATATCACAAGTATGATTTCAGACATTAAAGTTGAAAATATTTAAAAAAAATAAACGAGTTGAATACAGTTGTAGTCTGCCTACAGAAAACAAAGCTGAGATTAGTGAATTTGGCCAAAAAGTTTAAGTGCTGAAAAGGCTAGTTTGTGGCCTCACCTAGTGGAGCTGCATCAAAAGATGCCTTGATTTTATTTAGGGGCACCTTAAATTGGAATAAGATGGATGCCTTAGCTGACAAAACAGGAAGATGAGTAATGCTTAAAGTTATTGTCCCATTAGGGGAAAGTTGATTATTACCTCATTCTATAGCTCAAATGACTTTCTCATTACCAGAATTAACAGTTTTCATGGGTCATTGATTCATTTGGGAGGGTATTACCTGCCGGTGATTATAGGAGGTGACTTTAATGTTGCTCAATGTAGAGATTGGGATTAACTCCCCTTCTGTAGACCTAGATAAATACCCTTATAGGAAATTATACAAGTTTGGTTGGTTTCTTTTAATTGATGTATGAAGAATCTTACACCCTTATGTGTGGGAATTCACTTTTTTCATACCTAGTTTTGGAGGAGATTGGATTATTTTCTGATTAGCAACCACATAGTAGAAACAGTCCTAAATGCTAGAATAGCAATTTCTGAGGCTTTTTCTGATCATAGCATGGCAATGTGGTCACATTAGAGTGATTGTTGGTGGAGAATGGACCCACTTATCCTGAAATATGAGGAACACATTAGTCCCTTGTCTAAGTGGAATAAATAATTTTGGCAGGATTTTAAGAAGGAAGGAATAGTAAGCATTGGAGACCTTTAGGGGGGCTTATTGGACTTTGTCTCTCACCTAGGGAAATTATTAAAAATAAATAAATAAAAATAAAAAGTAAATAAAACAGGAGAAGAAAGCCACAGTCCCTAATGGTTAATGTTCTCAGAAACATGGTATTTGTTGAAATTTGCTGATAGAAATGCAGGCATTAAATGGGAGAATAAAAATAACAGATTTGACCTGGTCCATCAGAGATCGGAGATAATTAAATTATTTTACTGGACCAGGCAGATTACTTCACCAAAACTATTGGCTAAAAGGCTTAAACAGAGAAGGCAATTGGTAACCATTTCCAGATCTGAGGGATGCATCCAGAGTTATGTTCCACTCAACCTTAACTATTAATGAGTTTATGACTGCCTATTTACACAGGAACTATTAGGGAGTGCCCAAATATAATGCAGATGAAGTAAGAGCTTTTATAGCAAAGCGCACTTGATCCAACTTATTAGAGCAGTTCTGCTACTATTTAGTAAATCCCATCAGTTAAGTTCTGCTCCCATATGGTAGAGCCCATCAGTTCTGGTATCATGTGGTAGAGCCCATCAGTTGCATTCTGCTCTCATCTCGTAGAACCCATTAGTTCTGTTCCTATTTGGTAGAGCCCATCAGTTCAGTTCTGCTTTCATTTGGTAAATTCCATCAGTTCAGTTCTGCTACCATTTGGTGGAGTCCATCAGTTATACTCCCATTTGGTAGTGCCCATATCCATAAGTGAAATAAGTAGATCAACTAAAGATTTAAAATCAGGAAAAGACCCAAGCCTGGATAGTCCGCCTGCAGAACTATAGCATTCTTTGGAAATAGAGTTATCCTGTCAGCTATACTCACTGTATTTATCAAGTCTAGAGCAAGGAATACTGCCCTTTCCATCAAGGATAGCTAAAATAATGATTTTTCTGAAAGAAGTTAAGGATCCTTTTAATCCTCATAATTATAGCCTGACATCATTGCTACCCATTGATCAAAAATCTCAGCCATAGTATTGGAAACCTGACTTGAATCATGTGCATTTATTAATGCCACCTTTATAGCAAGCCTTTATAAAGGGTAGACAGGGTATCCCTTGGCTCCTTAGATGTATCTGTAGTATCTACCAAGTCAGCTTGGTAATAGCCCTTAAGCAGTAGTATTTATGGACTTCCATAAAACCTTTGACTCCCTTCAATGGGACTTCCTATAGTAAGTGCTCCAGGTCTTTGGCATACCTCTTCCTTTCATAAAATGGTGCCAGTTATTATACACTCAACCTCTTTCTCCAGTAAGAACTAATAATACCTCTTCTGCCCCATTTGAGCTAGGCCAAAGTGCCTGCCATTGCTATTTACCATGTCAGTAGCTGACCTTAGCCTGTTTGTTAATCAACACTGCTTCCATCGGAGTATCCAGGTAATGCCAGCATATTTGATAACTAATGTCTGGTTTGCTGATGATTATATGTTATGACTTAGCAAACCCCAATATATTCTGCAAGAAGCCCTCAATGTCCTCTAGAGTTTTGGAAGACTTTCCAGACTAAAGATAAACACAAAACTGTGTGTTTCCCTCTGAATGAGGCATGCATTAAGGTGAAACCAGTGATACCACCATATGGCCTACAATGGGAATCTTATTATTACTATTTTGGTGTATTCTTTTTCCAGTCTTTGAAAACCTATATGTTGACAATCTCTCCCCCTTTCATATCCGACCACATGAGTCGATTCCAAATGTGGATGACATTGTGACTTCTACTTCTGGTGAAGATTGCTGCAGTACATATGATGATCCTTTCTAATTTTTATTTTTAGTCAGATGTATTTTGAGGTTAGCATCACAGTCCATTGTGGATAAATTACAAAAACTTATGTTTGACTTCACCTGGATTCTAAGCATTCTAGTATTGCAAAGAAGAAAGTTATGACTCCAAGAGGTATAGTGGTATCAATGTTTTGCATCTAAAATGTTATTTGCAGACAACAGATCTTGCTCTTTATGAGACAGGTAGATACAAGCCCACTTGATTCTTGGTCCTTCCTGCACTGGTGCTTATTTACATGCAAAATCTGAGATCTACTTGGTCTAGATAATAAGATGATACTGCAAAGGGAGGATGGCAGAGAGACAATTCAGTCCTGGGATTGGATTTGAGGCAATCCTCAGAGCTAGATTGATAGGGACACCATCTTTTGCCCTGCCTGGATTAATAATGGAATCCTATTCTGGTGCATCTGTTTGTACAACAAGCTGAGGGCCCTCTTTCTCTCTTGAGGTGTGGGACTAGGGGATTAAACTGAACATTTACTTGGTGGACTTACCTCCACATAGTTAGATTCAGAGCAGATCTGTGCAAAGGTGGTGATACTAGGGATCTTTTACTAGACCTTAGATAAAATACTAAACTGTTGAGCAATATTCTAGATCCTGGCCCTTCTTTTTCTTTTCAAAAAAAGGCAGGAACATTAGGTCTTATTTATCAGGGATGCTGGACATGGTACCTTTAAATCTGGGCCCCCTTTCTGTATCTTCTGTGAGTTAATGAGCTGCAGAGATTTCTTTTCATCTGACCCAGTGTGAATAAGAAATATAACAATTAGGTGGCTGGGAAATGTAACAGTGAAATGATTGCTTCCAGAGTCCAGTGTTCCAAGTGTCAAGTTGTTTACATGGTAAAGACTATTTCTAAGTTTAAAAGGGGGATAGCCCAACACATGAAAGAAATTATAAATATCCTAAGCAAGAATCCTCTTGCAAAGCACAGCATTGAATCATGAGGTCATTCATTTTTTTACTTTTCACATTTTGGACATGATCAGTATGGGTTCACTCTAGAGGAACTGTAATAACATTCTTGAACAAAAGGAGGTGAAATGGCAAACTTGCCTTAATGCATACAACCCACCTGGACTTAATTCTGCTTATTTAATTAAATACATTCTTTAACTTAGGAAACTGGGCCGCAAATTATTTTATTAATGGGTTTGACATGACATATTGATTCCTTTCTTCACTTTTCTTAGACATTTTTATGCTTGCATTTTTAATGGTTTCTACATGTGTTCTGTTTTGATACAGCATATACATATGCATAGTCATTTGCATTTTAACACAAATTTTATTGATTGTCTTTTCCTATGTTTAGTATATGATTGTTTTTATGGATGCTGAGTTTTAAGAGTGATCTGATGAAGCCCTATGGGTGAAAGCATTTTTCTGTTTTGTTTGTCTTTAATTCACTTATGATTACAGTTTTTATTTTGATTGTATTTTTTATGTCTGATGTTTCTTTACATCCCGACTTTTCCAAGGTTACTACAGTGTGTGTTGTTTTCTTGATTCATGTATTGGTTGTCACACACACACACACACACACACACACACACACACACACACACACACACACACACACATACACACACACACACACACACACACACACACACACACACACACACACACACACTCACATGTGTGGGCACACATGTGTGTGGGTGCGCGCGAGAGAGAGCATACACATATTCTTTTGCACTTCAGATCTCTGGGGTTTTTTGGTTTTGCTTCTTTTCAGTTTTGTAGTTTTTTTAGTTTTTCACTGCTTTTGGAAAGATCTTGTCACCTTGGTGCTAAATAGACTTCAGTGAAGGATGTTCTGAGACACCTTGTTCTTGTATGGAGGCAGGCAAAGAGTTATTTACTAGATTTGAACTTTAGTTCATTTGGACTTTGATTTATTAGTAACTTTCTGTTTATAGCATCTTTCTGTTTCTTATTTTAGTTTGGATTGTAAAAAAATGACTTGTGCTACAACAGGTTAGCTTTCAGTTGTAGGCTAGGCTGATTACTATGTATAAGGTTATCAGACATACTTTATGAAACTTTATGCTTTTTATGTATATATTAGATTTCCATAGATTAATGTCTTTGAAAAGTTCATCTGAAGAAGTCCAGTTGGTGGACAAAAGCACTTATCATAAATTAAAGCTGAATTGTTCTGGTGACTAAGCCTGTTTGCTTCTTTATTACATTTATAAAAGAAGAATT
>NC_056745.1:1389101421-1389193921 GCF_019279795.1 Protopterus annectens | reverse complement strand
ACCACAGTATCAGTGATGCTGTAATGCTGCATCAGACCATGTTGCACCACAGTATCAGTGATGCTGTAATGCTACATCAGACCATGTTGCAGCACAGTATCAATGATGCTGTAATGCTATATTCCTCTCATATCTCAGTGTAGCTCCTAAACAGGTGCTGTTTTAAGTCCACACTGGGGGGAATGAATGGGAACATTACAAACATAAAAATGCTTACTTACTTATCCCCATGGATCCACTAAATGTCAATACATGAGATAAGGGACTACATTTACACACCTCAATTCCAATGTTCTTTTAATTTGCTTGACACCATGTATGCAGTTTAGCAAAATGACTGAGAAACACATTGATTTGTATATGTCTACACAGATATTATACTTACTTCAGAATATGATAGACAATCTTGTTTGCAAGAGTAAATGAATAAATCTTGGAATTCCTGTCATGCATACTGGAATTAAGTTGACAAGGAAATAAATGAAAACAGCTTCATAGCCTAGTAATTTTATATATATCTATATCTATATATATATATATATATATATATATATATATATATATATATATATACATATATGTGTCTGTAGGTAGCTACCATATGTTAAAAAGTTCACATCTTTTGTATCTAATGAGTGTAATCACTTATCATCATTAATAAATTTATAAGCTGTTTTTTTTTTATTATTTGCACTAAAAAGCATTTCTGTTCAGATTTAGTACATGTATGTACATGTATCTAGGGTACAAAAGTTAGAGTCATCCATGATGTATTAACAAAAGTGCTGTTTTTTCATGCTGAGAGTTGTATTTTCTGTTTGTGGGTGTTCTTTCTATGCTTTTAAAGTGAGGTTTCTGTGTTCTGCTCAGGTGGCATAATCTTGATAGAGGCTGGTAGTTTTGTTTGAGTTTCCTGTGTTTCTGGCAGCCATTTTCTGCTGATTGTCTTCATTATTATTGAGAGTAACAAGGCCTCCTGAACTTCTGTAGTACAAGTGATTGGGTAATAGCAGGGGCTGAGTAATAATCTGATCTTCCAACTCTTCCATTCTTACTGCTATATAAACCCTGTGTCTTATAAAGGTTCTGCTAGTATGGCTCAGGCTCCGGATTGCATTGCATAAGTGGAAATTCCTTAAGATTCCAAGAGCAGGATAAGTTATTTCTTACGCTTATTTCACTGAACTGCACTTCTGAAACACTTATAATTGTGCTGTACAGTTGATCTACATTTTGCACTGTTATAAAGCTTTTTTTATTGTTTCACTGCATTTATGTACTGTTTTATACTGTTAGCATTACTTAAGTGTAAACTGCTGCTTTTTCATACTGAGAGTTGTATTTTCTGTTTATGAGAGCTCTAGCCGACCATTTCTGTGCATTTTTGATAATTTGTCTGTTTACAGTTAAAAGCATTTTCGAGTCTGCTCCTTGATCTGTTTAAAACTTTCATTTAGTGGCTACAGCTAGGAACTGTAATTTTTCTCACCCACCCTCCCTAGTGTTGTGGTGGTCTTATACTTGGTGGCTTTACAGTTGCCCACCCATACTGTATTGTATTTGATCTGTGACACTCCTCCCAGTCTAGTGTCATTAGTTCACTCAATCTAATAGAGAACATTTGTGAAGGTCAACCCACTCATATTCTTAACGTTGAATTAACTTCTGTTCCAGCTTTCTCCATTTCCACTTTACTGGAAAAACATTCTAAGCTTGCTCCCCCCCCTTTCCTGTAGCAGGTCTTGCCCAGGTACAGATTTGCTGTGTCCAGGACTGTTTGTGAGCTCCTAAGCACCCCCCCCCCACTTAACCTGGGTTAAACTATTCCTGGCGCCATAAAGTCTGTTATTCAAAATTTCACTTGCAACTAGCCAGCTTTTTAGTTTTAGCACTCATCTGTTTCTTTGAGTTCCGCACTTGTTCAGAACTCATTGTAAGCACTAAATAAGTTACAAATTACTACAGCACTCAACTTTCCTCACTTGTGTAGAGGAAAACAGTTTTTAGTACTTAATAAATAAGCACCTATTCAGGCATATCTAAAGGTCAGCTCCCGGTGTTTTCTCCTGTCTACCTGATGAATCTGGGCATCTTGGGACAATGCAGCAATTGCCTCATGTACACAGACAGCCCTCTCCTCCTACCACCCAACACTACGACCTGCGAGAAATGCACTTATATAGCCAAACTGGAAGCAAAGCTCTCTTCACCAAAGACTGGCCTAGACAGTCAAAAGGAGAAGGTAAACACTTGCACCACACCACACACATCACATAGTCCCTCAAAACCTACTCCACCAAAACACACACACAGAAGCACAAAACACACACCTACATTTGCGGATGCTGTCAGTACAAATCTACCCAAACAACAGAGACCTCCAAAGCAGAAATGCAAGCAACCTCCACCCTCCAACACAACCCAAATGACACATAGCCCACATACTCAGTATGCCACTCAACTACAGCCCATAAGGCATAACATACCCAGCACTCTAGTCATAGGTGACTCTATAGTCAGGCACACTGATGTTCCACTCACCAGGCTAAATAAGGAAAAAGTTACTGTCAGCTGCCTGTCAGGTGTCAGAATCCACCACATAATGCATGCACTCAGGTCACTCCACAACAAGTACAAATCAAGTACAAATACAACTCTGTCATTGTCCATGTTGGTGTGAATGACCTGAGACTTACCTCCCTGGACTACATGAAAAGAGACATGGAGGAGCTCTCTGCTGTTGTAGCCCAGTCAGGTATGACCCTAGCCCTGAGTAGCAACATGCCATCACCCAGAATGATACTACAGTACAAGGACAAAATGATTGACTTTAACAATTGGCTAAGCTTCTGGTGTCATTCTAGGGGAATCCAGTATCTGTCTGCTAGGGATGACATGATCGACAGACCACGCTGCTTTGCCAGAGATGGCCTGCACCTGTCACCCTTGGGATTCGGGATACTGGCAAAGGTTCTTGCCACCCCTATAGTGCCTTTTTTAGGCAAGGTTCAAATGACAAATTTACCACCGTAACAGGTACAAGCAAGCAAAATCTGAGGGTAATGCTACTCAAAACTAAAAGTCTAAACCTCAAAATGCACTCACTCAAGGCACTCCTTAAAATGGAGAACATTGACATCTGTGCAGTGACAGAGACCTGGTTCAAAGCTCCAGAGAGCACCCCTGCATTACCAGGCTATAATTCATACCACACCTTTCGGCCACCAAACCCGGACCGAAACACTAAAGGTGGAGGCGTGTCCATATTCATTAAGGATATCCACACCTCCAAGCTAGTTGCTTAGCATAATGCATCCGAGATTATCCAAGTTCAACTAACTCTGGGTAAAACTGCAATCCAGATTGTAGCTTGCTACAGACCCCCCCCCCCCCACCATGCCCCAGGATTTCCACTCCTCTTTTCTTGATTCACTGGAAAATATTAAGGTACATCCCAACACTCTAATAATGGGTGATTTCAACTACCCTACCATTAACTGGGAAAACTGCTCATGTACCATCTCTTTTGCTCAACGTTTTCTGGAAATCATCAACTCCAATGTCTTGGATCAACTTATCCACACCTCTACCAGGGGCAGCAATATCCTAGACCTGGTCATCACCAACATGGGTGGCCGATGTTCCACACCAGAGGTCAGCTCCTCGTTGGTCAGATCCAACCACAAGCTAATCACCCTAGACATCCACATCCCGCTCCCACCCCCAATTAGGGAAACAACCGTAAAAAATTTTTCCAAAGCCAACTTCACGCTTCTTAAGACAGAAGTAGCAAACTTCACGACACCCATGCAGATGGACAATAGAGGTACAACTGCTGAATCCTACACAAATGCACTTTATAAGCACTTACACGAGTGCATGGATCATGCTATCCCTAACAGAACCAAAATGTTATCCTCCAAAACAAGGAAGCCAATCTGGTGGTCTTCTGCCATAAACAAACTCTACAACAGAAGAAAGAAACTGTTGCAAAAAAGAGTAAAATCCCATGACTGGAGGAACTCCCTGGTCAGCCTCAGTAAGAAGCTGAGATCCCTCATAAAATCCTCCAAAGCTAGTTATGAAAACAAAATTGCCACTGATTCTAAAGACAACCACAAAGCATTCTATAGCTATGTCAAGAATCTCAATGGCAACACTCAGATCTGCTCTGAGCTACAGCACAATGACACTAAATATACAGAACCAACTAATATTGCCAACATCCTGGCAGATAGGTTCAGTGCTAACTTTACCCCCCTCTCACTCCCTAAAGGGCCCATCTTTATACCGGAAGAATGCAAAGTTCCTGTAATCACGGCTGCACAGGTAAAAACCTCACTCTCCAAAGCCAAGAACACAGCATCCATGGGACCTAACAACATCCCAGGCTGCCTTCTACATAAACTACAGAATGAACTCGTACCCCCCCTAAGTACCATGTTCAGTCATAGCCTCACCTCAGGCTTTGTGCCCATTGAATGGCGCACCACGACAGTTATCCTACTCCACAAAGGGGGAGGGCACAACAGACCCTGGGAACTACTGCGCCATTAGCCTGATGAGCCTAGTCTGACGGCCATGGAATGTATCATCATGGAACTCATAAACAAAGACATTGGAGATCTCCAAACTCTGGACCCTACACAGTTTGGGTTTGTAAAAGGCAGATCATGTCTCCTAAACCTGATAGACTTCTTTGAAGTAGTCACCAAAGCCATAGATGAGGGTAAGGTGGTTCACACAACCTATCTAGATCTTGCCAAGGCATTTGACACCATCCCCCACTCTGGAATTATAGATAAACACACTAAACTAGGTATAAATCCCTATGTCACAAGATGGGTTGCCAACTGGCTTACTGACAGAACCCACACTGTGAAAGTAGCAGACTCCAAATCAGACTTCAGACCAGTGACAAGTGGAGTACCACAGGGTTCAGTCCTGGGTTCTCTCTTGTTTGGTATCTACTTCTCTGAAGTACAGGCTAACACAGAAGGTCTTTGGATAACTAAATTCACAGATGACTGCAAACTAGGAGCCATAAGCAAAACTCCTAACGATGTGGACATCCTACAAAAGGGCCTCACTGAGACAGATGCCTGGTGTCAAAGACATGGTCTCAAGCTCAATGCCAAAAAGTGCATTGTCATCCCCTTTGGTAAAAACTCTGTACCCATGAACTACCACATAGGCGGTAGTCTACTTTACACCGAAAGTGTGATAAGAGACCTTGGGACACAGGTGGACAGTAGTCTCTCCTTTGATAATCACATTGCCACAGTGGTCAGGAAATCCTTCTACATGGCACACCTCATCACAAAAGGTTTCTCATCCAGAAAAAAGAGGTCATTGCTCCCCTCTACTCATCACTCTATAGTCACATTATAGAGTACAATGCCCCTTTTGGTATGTACCTCATGTACCCCATAAGACATCTACAACAACTGGAAAGGCTGCAAAAATACCTCACAAAGAGGATTACTGGCCTCAAACAGATGCCTTATGCAGACCGTCTCAAGAAACTCCAGCTTTACTCCGTCACATATCGCCTACTCAGAGGTGATCTCTGCCTAACATACAAAGCTATGTCAAACCCAGAGCTGTTGGACATGCTCCACTTAAAGAAATCCCAATCCCTCCGAGCTACACTCTCTAGGGACCTAAACCTTGTCACCACAATAAACAGAACATGCTGGAGGGATAGATTCCTGTCCCAGAGACTTCCCATACTCTGGAATAGACTACCTATCTATGTCAAACAGAGCTCCTCATTAGCACTCTTCAAAAAAAATCTTGATGATTGGATGGGAGATAGGAAATTCACCCCGGTGATCACTTCTGTGGTTCTGCTTGACAGGGGCATAGGAAAATAATTTTCTTGGGTGGCGAAAGCCAGGGTACCTTTTTGGCTAGGCTTGTACAGGCCCTAGGGCCAATAGCCTAGTAACTACCTATGAACCTATGAACCTATGAACAACATAAACATAATTTATACAGTCAAGTATCTATGCAGGAGGGGTGCTACAATACATTCATGTTGAATATTTTCTTGCAATGATTTTTAACTATCAATTATCTTTAAAAATTATTATAGAGTGTTGATGGAGAAGTACAGAGAATGTCAGAAGGAGTTGCATTGTGTTTTTGTAGACTTGGAGAAAGCATATGACAGGGTGCCTAGAGAGGAGTTGTGATATTGTATGAGGAAGTCAGGAGTGTTAGAGAAGTATGTAAGAGTGGTACAGGATATGTATGAGGGTAGTGTGACAGCGGTGAGGTCTGCGGTGGGAGTGACAGATGCATTTAAGGTGGAGGTGGGGTTACATCAAGGATCAGCTCTGAGCCCTTTCTTATTTGCAATGGTGATGGACAGATTGACAGACGAGATCAGACAGGAGTCCCCATGGACTATGATGTTTGCAGATGACATTGTGATCTGTAGTGAGAGTAGGGAACAGGTGGAGGAGACCCTGGAGATATGGAGATATGCTCTAGAGAGAAGAGGAATGAAGGTCAGCAGGACTAAGACAGAATATATGTGTAGGAATGAGAGGGAGGATAGAGGAATGGTGAGGATGCAAGGAGTAGAGGTGGTGAAGGTGGATGAGTTTAAATACTTGGGGTCAATAGTTCAGAGTAACAGTGAGCGTGGAAGAGAGGTGAAGAAGAGAGTACGGGCAGCATGGAGTGCATGGAAAAGAGTGTCAGGAGTGATTTGTGACAGACGAGTACCTGTAAGAGTGAAAGGGAAGGTCTACAAGAGGGTAGTGAGACCAGCTATGTTATATGGGTTGGAGACAGTGGCACTGACAAAAAGGCAGGAGTTTGAGCTGGATGTGGCACAGTGGCAGATGTTAAGATTTGCACTGGGTGTGACGAGGGTGGACAGGATTAGGAATAAGTATATTAGAGGGTCAGCCCAGGTTGGAAGGTTTGGAGACAAAGCCAGAGAGGCAACATTACGTTGGTTGGGACATGTGCTGAGAAGGGATGCGGAGTATATTGGGAAAAAGATGCTAAGGATGAAGCTACCAGGTAACAGGAAAAGAGGAAGGCCTAAGATAAGGTTTATGGATGTGGTGAGAGAGGACCTGCAGATTGGTGTGACAGAGCATGATGCAGGGGACAGGAAGAAATGGAAACAGGTGATCAGCTGTGGCGACCCCCAACGGGAACAGCCAAAAGAAGATGATGATGATGACGACATATATATATTTACATATATATATATATATATATATATATATATATATATATATATATATATATATATATATATATATATATATATATATATATGTATACATATATATATATATAGATATATAAATAATTAATACATATAATATTTCTTGCTAAGAAAGCCATCACCACTGACAAGAGAAACTGCCACACAAACCCTCCTGAGTCATACCTAAATAACCCAAGGAATTTCTGGCATACAATTAACCAAATCCTTCATCAAAGCAACCTCTCCTCACCCCAATCCAACCTTACAAATACACCTCTTCAAACTGCCACTAACTTTAACTCCTATTTTAGAGACAACATCAGCAAATTAACCAACCATCCTAAATCTCACACCAACTCTACCCTACCCACCAACTCTGTTAAACCCTCCAACACCTCCTTGACCTTCTCCCTAAATACCGTATCCACTAACTACATCAAATCCCTGCTTCTTAAACTCAAGCCCTGCTGCCCTTCAACAGATAGTCTCCCTCCACTCTTTCTCCAGAAAGCAACCAACTCTCTTGCCCTTCCAATATCTGTTCTCATTAACTGGTCCATTACTGAAGCTAAAGTCCCTACTATTTGGAAAAAAATTCTACACCCTACACATACATAAAGGAGACAACTGTACTGAACTCTCCAACTTTAGGCCCATTGCAATTCTAGCACCTCTCTCTCTAAAATCTTGGAAAAATATATACACAAACAAATCCTACAAGACCTCATACAACAAAACGTAATAACCCCACCCAGCATGGCCTTTGACCAGGTCATAGCACCTCTACTGCCCTCATTTCCTTTATTAACATCATCTCACAAGCCAGAGATCAGAATAAATTAGTCTCTTGCCTCTTTCTCGACCTCTCCAATGCTTTTGACACCATCTTTCACCCCCTCCTTTTAAATAAACTCTCAAACTAAACCTATCTACCTATACTATCTCCTTGTTCTCCAGCTACCTCAGTAATCCCTTCCAGTCTGTTAAATGGCTCTCTGCTATCTCACCTGAACTTCCTATAAATATGTGGGTTCCCCAAGGTTCTAGACTTGGCTCACTACTATTTAACATTTTCCCCAATCAGCTATCTACCTCCACACCACTATCATCACTGGTACAATATCCTGATAAATCAACAGTCCTCACCATAGCCAATACACTCTCTGATCTACATACGTCAACTCAAAACTCCTTCTTGTCTATCGAAATCTGGCTCAAACAGAACCACCTAATTTTAAACCAAAAGAAGACTAAACTTTTGCTCTTCATCCCTAAAATTATGAATCATCTTAAATCCTCTTTCTCTATCTCTTCCCTTATCAATACATCTATCACAGTTGAAACTCACACCAAACCTCTTGATGATCAGCTGAAATTTGATGTACATGTTCTTAGTAACATTAAGAAAACCCACCAAAAACTTGGACTCCTCTGCAGGAACAAAAACTTCTTATCCAGTAAAGCCAAGAAAACCCTAGCCCATGCCTACCTATTTCCAACCCTCCTCTATGGCTCTCAAATTCTTACCAACTTACAAACCACACTTCTCTCTGAACTAGAGTCCACTTACAATAAGGTGGCCAAATTTGCTGCAGAACTCCCCTACCATTCCCAGGAACTGCATATCACTCAGGAAATGAAACTGGTTAGAGTTTCCCCACAACCTTCACCTCCCACAGCTTCAGATAATTAATTTTATACTGCTGTAAAAAAAAATACCTAAGCAATATATGGCTATGTCAGTGAAATCACCCCCCCCCCCCAATTGACCTTATTCCTCTCTGCCTTCTTACCTCACGCTCTTCTTCCATACACATACCTCCTCACTCCCCTTCTTTCCCACTAGTGTTTCATTACATTGCCCTTAGTAGTTCTACCCTCTACAGCTTTTTAGCTGAACTGGTGATAAATGTAACGTCTGTTGATGTATGTACATTTTTTACTATGTATTCCACCATGATGTACTTATTCATTTTTTCTCTTTGTCTATTATTGTAAACTCAGCTTAATTTTCCCCTTAGTAACTATTGTTTATGTAGCTATGTATTATGTATATCTACTTCATTAGACATGCAGCTATGTATGCAGAGCTTTTCTCCCCGGGTCTCCATGAAAAAGAGCTCCAGCACAGCTGGACTAACTCTGTCAACAAATGTCAAATAAATAAATAAATAATTTTTCATATGTTCAACATGTCATAAGATTGACAGGATCTGAAAATGTGCTCTGTGGACTCTGTCTTCTCCAGGATGATATTAGCACAAAGATAATAAAATTGATCTGTAAAAAAAACAGACAGTGGTGATTTAACAAAGTCCTTCACTGAACCTGGTCATATTATTTAACTTGGCAACAAAGCTGTGTTGTCTGAATATTTGTGCTTCTGGAAAAGTCATCCTTGGCAATGTGGTTCATATGGATGACCTAGACAAGGAATCATTCAACAGATTTCACCAAGAAGGCAGCTACTTCAAAGAATGACAGCATGTCACTTGAAATAGTGATACCAGGACCAGCTCATAGAGAAAGTCTTGGGTGTTGTTTGTTGGGGAACACCCAATTGTTGGATGACCAACATAGGCTTAATTGGCTCAGTTAAAAAAAAAAGGGCTTCATAGAGCCACAGTGTGGAGATACCACTCACAAGGTGAAGAATAATAATCAGGTGTGATGCCTATCAATTTGTGGGCAGGAACAGGAGCAGGACAGATTGCAATGGATTAGGCCCTGGCAATGAAAAGCAGTTTACGGGACATAAAATTTTATCTCACTAATGTGGAGGATCCAGAGTTTATGTGGGAGTTTGAGACATACCAGATAAGATATAGTTAGCATTATCTCTACATGCAGTATTGGTTCTAGAACCATGTTTCCAGATCAGGAGTTTTCTTACACTTACTGTGCAGCTAACCCTTGGGATAAACCCTGGAAGGCTGATGATATACTTACAAGTCCCAGAGTTGGTTTGTGAAAGAAGAGCAGAAAATCACGTCAGTCTGATGGCAAGCTGCATAAAAGTAGACTTTTTCCTTTGTTTATATATATATATATATATATATATATATATATATATATATATATATATCTGTGTTTATACACCTACCAGTTTTCAGAGTATTTGACTTCATTGGAAATCATGGTAATGGTGCTTGATAAGGTGTCACCTACTGAATTTGTAGTTCCTTTGAGAACATTCAATGCTCACGTGGACAATGACAATTATATCTGTATGGACATGATTGGCAGAAATAACTACTATCATCTGATGAATTGTTATTGGATTGCTGTCCAGGGCGTGAGTTGCCCATAATGTACAATGAGCTTGAACATAAGGTGGCTCATTAATGCAATTGACACTAGGCCAGAGGCTGATAATTGACTTTGCAGTTGTGTCGTCAGAACTGAAGAGATAAGTTCTAGATTGCCAGGTCAGGGTATGTGCTGACCTGTCATCTGCACAAAGTAGGTCCAACCACTGATCTGGATAACTACAGGCCCATAAGTCTCACCAGCTTCATGTGTAAGGTCATGGAAAGAATCATCATGGACATGATAAATGAGGACATAGGTAACCTGCAAACACTGGAGCCATCAGAGTTTGGCTTTGTTAAAGGAAGGTCATCCCTATTAAATCTGGTGGACTTTTTTGAGAGAGTCATCAAAGCATTGGATAAAGGCAAGAATGTGCACACAGATAACCTTGACCTGGCCAAGGCTTTTGATACAATACCCCATTCAGGCATTATAGACAAGCTCACTAAATTAGGTATAAACCCTTTTATCACCCACTAGATAGCCACCTTGCTCACTGATAGTACATAGGAGGTCAAAATAGGTGTGGCCACCTCCACCAAGAGGCCAGTCACTAGTGGAGTTTCAACAGGGCTTGTTACTGGGCCTGCTTCTTTTTGGCATCTAATTCTGTAAAATGGAAGCAAATGCTGAAGGTTTGTGGCTGGCTAAGTTTGCAGATGATTGCAAGCTGGGGGTTATCATTTTCTCCCCTGCAGACACTAGCATTCTTCAAGCAGGCCTATATCTGACTAACAAATCATGCCAAAGCAATGGTCTTAAACTCAATGTTAAGAAATACATAACTGTACCCTTTGGGGCATCAGTCATCCTGACTAATTACCATGCTGATAATATGCCTCTAAGAGCTGTCTCAGCGGTCAAAGTGAAAGTCAAAGTCAAAGTAAACTTTATTGTCATTTAGAACTATACACCTGTAGCCTAAACAAAATTTTGTGAGTAAGCTCAAATCTTGAGATTATAAAGGAAAGTGAAACAACACATACAAGTAGAGGAATAAACATAACTAACAAATACAATACTATTCCCAATACATGCAAGAAAGAGTAGAGATATTTACCAACACTCGTAAACTAAAAGAATACCCTCCCCTGAGTTAAATTAACTACACTATTTAAAGTAACACAAAACACACTACAGATTGAAATGCCTAAGTTATTTGTATACTATTGCACGTGAGTGCGTTAAATAATGCTGACTATGGATTTAATAAATAAATATTGCACTTACTTGGAATATATGTAAGTATATATCGCGCAAATAAATAAAAATTGACTTATGTGTCCAAACCCCTGGGACTAGTGCCTGAGTTCAGTAATTTAATCACTGTAGGGTAGAAACTGTTAGTGAATCTTGTAGCCCTGCAGTGGATGCTGTGATATCTCCTGCCCGATGCCAGATGCTTAAACAGTCCCTGCACAGAATGTGTGTTGTCCTGTATTATTTTCATGGCCTTTTGGATGCTTCTTGTAGAATAAAGATGTTGTATCAATGGAAGACCGGAACCTGTTACCTACTCTGCAATCCTCACCACTCTTTGTAGTGTCTTCCTTTCTATAACTGTGCAGCTTCCAAACCACACTGTGAAGTTGCAGGTGAGGATGCTCTCTGCATATAAACAGTAACCTTACATTCGGACACCGTGTGGCTACACTGGTGAGGAAATCATTTTATGTTGAGCAACTTTTAAATAAGAGAATGGCATTTAGGTCCAAATAAGTCATTATCCCTCTGTACTCCGCCCCATCAGACCAGTCATACAGTACAATGCTCCCTTCACTATGTACTTGACCTGGCATATGCAGCAGCTAAAGTGACCTCAGAGGTTGCTTACAAAAATATTCAAGGCATAACAAACCTGCCTCATGCAGAGCACTTTAAAGCCCTTTCTGTCTTCTTAGTCTCCTGTAGATTGCTGATCAGTGATCTATGTCTGCCTTACAAAGCATCTGCAGACTCCCCCCACTTATGAATCTCCCACATATTCATAAGTCAGACAGTACCAGAAATACAAGGTCTAAGGACCTGAATTTTGTCTGTGATTTAAACAGAATATGCTGGAAAGACAGATATCTTTCCCAAAGACTGCCCTTCTTATGGAACAGACTTTCCATCCATGTGAAGCTGAGTTTGTCTGTTACTCACTTTAAGCGAACCTAGACCAGTGGATGGTGAATAGGAAATTTAAACTACTGGTGCCCATGTCCCTTATGGAGAAAGGTAGCTTATAAATTCCTGGCCCTAAATTACCTACTTTGATACAGGACATCATCATACTTTTGGTAAAACTTGGCTAGGCTTAGAATGGCCCCCTGGGTCATTATCCTAGGAACAATCTATAAATCTATGCATCTATGAATCTGATCCGCATTTGTTGGTGAGTTGGATCAGACAGTCAACATGGTAATTAGACAGGCTTAGAAAACCAAAACTGTAGTAATGACAGCCTGAGAACGCCTGACATATACTTCTGCACATGATACATTTATCTTTAGTTTCAGATCTTTTCATGTATATCTGAAATGTTCAGAGGTAATGGAACTTAATTAGATTTTGTTCAAGTCTTCAAAAGCTGATATGGTAAGAAGGGGTTTTTTACCAAAAGTAAGTTGGTTCTTTTCAGGACAGCAACAGTAAAATATGTAGAAGTTCATCAATTTAAAGAAGAAGGACCTATAAGCAATGTCTGGAGAAAAGGGATTCCATATTTGACAGACAGCTACCAATAGGCCACAAATAGAGTTTGCATCGGTCACCAAAGTAAAGACTTAGGCATTTGAGGACTTTACAAAGCCAGTGATAATGACTCTCACATGACCTTAAAGAAGTTTGGCATGTAGTCCAGAAACTTTGGTAGTGCTATACTGTACATACTATTCTGAACAGGGGTGCAGAAAATCTAACATAGTTTGAGGACATTATTGGGAGGTATAGCACACACTTTGAGAAACTCCTGCACTCAACAGATAGTTCCTATTTGATGAAGCAATGCCAGAATCAACTGCAGGAACTGAGTCCATTTCAGAAGATGAAGTCACTCTGAAAACTGGACAATTCCAGCATGGAAATGCTGTGGGAGTGGGTGAATGCTAGCCGCAAATGATGAAGGTCTCGGCCATTGTTGAGATGCCATGGTTAACATACCTTTTTAATGTTCTCTGAAAGATGAGGGTAATTTCTCTTGATATCAAACTATTCAATATTTTTCTTTACAGAAGATCAAATATTCCTTAAAATCTGTTATTGAACACAAAAATTACATAAAGTTTTCAACAACTTTCAAATGATTTTGGATAATTTCTATATCTGGTTACATAGACAACTTACATCGAAAACTTAAAACTTAGCAACTTTTGTTTGAACCTCTGACTTTAAGCTAGCAAAACACTGAACATGTATCCTTCTTTAGCTACACAGGGCTAAGATATGCTCTCTCAGTAACTATATCAATGCAAAAAAATAAATACAACCCAGTACGGTTGCATTAAAACACCCGTTTCCTTTCCTCTGACGGAAGAAACATTGTGGGACAGTCATACTTGACACTCTCTGTTCTGTTGTAGTTTTATTTATTTACTTATTTATTTATTATAACTGTTTGACTTAGAATTACATATCTCAGAATTACAATGGAGAACTGGCCATAAGTAACCTGTATGGAGTCATTGATAGTGCCACTATTTTTTGAGCTTACATTTCATGAAATTTCAACCAGAAAAAAAATTAGGATTTATCTTGAGAAAACTCAAATCATAAAGCATACTTTACTTGAGACAACCACCATTACTCTGTTAATGTGAGGAGTCTTTCCCACCCATACTCACTTTCTTGTAAATACTAACTCCAGAGTTACAGAACCATGGAGGAAAGAGAAAAGCAAATAGACATTGAATCACTACATGCAAATCAAAACTATACCTCAAAGATTGCCTGCTGGGAATAGCATTTGTTGTGTTCAGCATCAGATAACTGAACCTGATAAAATAATACTTCACCAGCTTAGAACTTGATTAACACTAGGGAAGATGTTAAGCATATCCACAAACACTGTTATGTACAATATCTATAAGAAATGGCTGGACTATAAAATGGGAGAGATAATGGTTCATATTAGAGAAATCCACAGATTTATGATGCAGTTTATATGTGCACCTCACCATGAAACATGAAGGAAATGGCAGAAAGTTTGCATAAATATTCACAAATGCTATAAAAGCTATGCACCCCAATGATAAACCTCTGCAAGACAAGTCAGATAATTTTCTCTTCACTCACTCTGATGTTTATGTCTTGTAATTCTATGTGCACAACACATGTAGTATGCTTGCAATGTTAGATCATTGTTCATGTGACACCCTGACCATACGTACTAAATGGCAAAAAGGGGCGGAGGCAAGGTGCATGCAGGAACTTCAAAAACAGTTGAAAGATATGTTTAGCCAGTTGTTAATCAACAGAGTTTTGAAGAACCACCTGATAAACAAAATGATACAATGGAAGTGATGAATGGTGCCACTGAACCTGTCGTTGGACAAAATAGCAGCACTACTGGAAGACAGATACACGACCATACCTTCAACTAAAGAGTGACAAATAGCCATTATACTGGTCAGTTTTGCATCCCAAGAGTTATGTCAGACCAGATCATTCACAAAAAGGGATGAGGAATCAAGTGCATCCCACTATACTGAGTGCAACAATGCCCCCAGCAAAACATGCCACCAAAGGTTACTGGTTCATTGCCATCTTGAGCTACATAGTATGAGTATTTAGTAGCTGTGATAGCATTGTCTCCTGACAGAAAGATGTTCTCCAGTTTGGTTCCCAGCTGGGATGCCTTCTGCATGGACTCTGCATACCCTCCCTCTGTTTGCATGTGTTTTCTCCAGCTGCTCTCCTTGTCTCCCACATTCAAAAGACATACGGTAGGTGGACTGGACACTCTAAACTGACCGTATATGTGAGTGTGCATGTGAGTGTGTGCTACGGAAGGAAAAATGTAACATGGCTAGCCACTCAGCAGTATGATCTTTATGATTGTCACTACTGAAGTAACATCCTGACCCAAGTGCAAAAATGGGAAAAATGCGTTGTGGCTGGATGGATAGCTGTAATAAAGTGCACAGTATTTAAGCAATGAAAAATAATAAAAACCTTCTCACTAAAGGTCACTGCTCCCAAAAACACACAGTAAAACAAAATAAAAATAAAGAGCAAGCAACCAGCCAGGCCATATTTATACCTCTTTAATAAAACCAGAGTCAGAACATAAGCACTTTTGGGTCAAGGCCCTTCATCAGATGAACACATTAACCATAAAAAACAGTACTTAACAAGCATTTAAAACCATATATCCAGTCAGCACTCAGTATTGAACTATCTGCCTCTTAAGGGCCAGTTTTATTGGTATTACACCATTTAAGCCAGCTTTATCAGTACCTAGCTCAATGATCCATTTCATTTCATTATACTCAGTAAAATTCACCACATCTCCACCCCTGACATTTAACCTAACAATTTGTAAAACCATAAACATAAATGTGTGATCAGGATACTGTTCTATATACTGATATAATGCATTATGTATATTTTTAACTGTATGGCTGAAAGATGTTTTAATATTCTATCTTTCAGTCTAAAGTTGGTCTTGCCCACGTAGAAAGAAGAACTGTACATCCTGCACTGGGCCAAATAAATAAGATTCTATGTGTACGCTGGTGATTGACAGCCAGATAACAAATCACCGTTAAACACAAGATGTTTATATACGAAAACCACCACGCTTAATGAGCAATGTGGAGATAAGGAATTATCTCCACATTGCTCATTAAGCGTGGTGGTTTTCGTATATAAACATCTTGTGTTTAATGGTGATTTGTTATCTGGCTGTCAATCACCAGCGTACCTCTTTTGCTTGATTTTACTCCTTATACTTTACTTCGCTGGTGTTCTGCTCTACGTGCTGGGCGTGACTTTTGGATTAAGATTCTATGTGTGACAATCAGCATATTGATACAAGGCATATTTTCTCTTGGTCAGAGGATGTATAAATAAATTGTTACGCATGATGTATGGACACGCCTTACAATGTCTGCAAGCAAATGTACCTAACCACTGTGAAATGACCCTATGTTAATCTGTTCCACTATTTTCCCTTCCATCTCAATTATCAGCTTCTTTTGATTTCCCCCATCTGCTATTTATAAATGTCTTAACTCATTACATCCGAGTGACGCCTCCAGTTGCATCTGTAGTTACTTCCTACTGATGCCTCTAGGCATCATACATTGCTTGTTCATATTTGCATCTTCTTCTTCTGGCTTTTCCCTGTTAGGAGTTGCCACAGCGGATCACCTGTCTGCTCATGATTGACAGTGGAGTTTTACAGTGTCGAGTTGACAGCCTGGCACCCAACCTTCCACAGAAGGCACACACACACACACACACACACACACACACACACACACACACACACACACACACACACGCACACACACGCACACACGCACACACGCACACACGCACACACCTAGGGCCAATTTAGAGTGTCCAATCCACCTGCAGCATGTCTTTGGGATGTGGGAAGAAACCGTAGCACCCTGAGGAAACCCATGCGACCACAGGGAGCACATGCAGACTCCGCACAGAAAGCACCCCAGCCGAGGATTGAACCAGAGAACCTCTTGCTGTGAGGTGACAATGCTAACCACTGCACCACCAAGGCCACCCCGCTTGTTCATATTTGCATCAATAATCCCAAAACCATTCTATGTACAAGGTTTTAAAAGACTTCATATTAAAGTTTACACAATGGCAAACTCAGCTGCCTCAGTATTTGACCTCTTGAATTGTATGAATATTTGACCTCTGTCAGTTCAGGTAACAACATATTAACTGTTGTTTTTATGATATTAATTTACATAGATATAATTTTCACATTTTTCTAAATATCTCAACAACCAACTAACACAGACAGAACACCTTAACCTCATATGAAAACTCTCAACTAGATGAATAAAATGCTGCTGACAGTATGTGTGTAACTTGAGTGGTTGCTGAGATATTGTAAGTAGTTTAGAAATATTACAAAATGAACAGTTACTGTGTTTTCTGTGACTTATAAAATTTGGTTTAAGACCTAGAACATAAAGAATACTAGCACTATAAAAATAGGGTTGCCACCTTTTCAAATGGCCAAAGTGGGAAATTTTCGGGACACACATCAGATTTAACAGGCCGACACATACCCACGGTCAGTACAAAGGCTAGAACTTAACTTATTTTGCCTAAATAATAGCTTATTCTTGTAGCATTTTAGTTGCTTATTCTGTTTCTTATAACATTTAGGTATTTTAGATACAGAATAACTGTTTTATGCAACTATTACATACAATATTGGACATAATTATGTCCTACAATCTTAGGACATTTGCCATTTTTAATACATTTTGTCAGGACACAACTGCCCAAAGAGGGACTGTCCCTCACAAAGTGGGACAGGTGGTAACCCTAAATAAAAATAGATTGTGTTGATGAGTTTGCCATTTATACTGCTTTCATAACCACTATGGTTCCAGAGATACGAACATTTGTTTGAAATGTGACAACATAATTTGTTTCTGTCAAAAGGTTTAGGCACCGCCCATTGGAAGTTACAGTGCAAACTTTCTGAGCTCCATTGGAGTGAATGAGTTAATCTGTTCTGAGTTTCATCTCATGAACCTTCAGTTTTGTATTCTATTCCCCTATCATTCACTGAAGTTCTTGCACAGACTTTGCCTGTAATACCACATTGTCTTTATACAGTGATTTTGTTGATGTTTTCTCTGTCCTGTTTGCTGATGTAGTCCATCCCTAGTATCACTAGCAGTGGGGTCTGAGATGACCCTCATGCACATCCACTTCCAGTGAGAACCCCTCTGTGAGTCCAAACACTGTTCTTACTTGTGTCATTTGGTCCTTATACACAGCCTGCACTAATTCTGCAAATATTTCTGGGAATTTGATCCACCACAAAGCTGCCCAAATCATTTTTCTTGGGATCTTGTCATATACTTTCTCCAAGTCTAGGAATGCCTAGTTGGACTCTTTCCTCATCTCTAGTTTCTTCTCAGCTATCTGTCTCTCTGAAAAGAAAAAAGTTAGTTGTGCTGTATTCTGGTCTGTCTCAGAATTGCTCAGCTCCCATACTCTGCATATTCATTTATCACTCACCTTCTCCAGAACTTTCATACTGTATGACAGGAGTTGTGAATGTCTCCTTTGTTCTTGTAAACTGGCACTAGTATGTTTACTCTGCAGTCATCCAAGATGCACCTTTCTCTTCATATTACTATCCAGTACCCTCATGAGCAATTTCTCCCCTAACTCACCCAGCATCTTGGTCATATCTGCAGTGGCTTTATCTAAGCCTGCTACTTTCTGTAACTTCATTCGCCTTAGTGCTGTTATTAATTCTTCTAGGGTGGGCAACTCTTCTTTTTTTATTGTAAGCTATGTCTGGGGCAGTACAGCTTCTATGGGGTTTTCTTCATTCCGAAACTGCTGGATGTACTCCTTTCATCTGCCTTTGATGCCCTGTGGACTGGTGAGCAGGTTGCTGCATCTCTTATGAAAGCTGTCTGGCCATCTTCTTTATCTTTTTGACTTTGCTTGACAGCCTGATATAGTTTTTTCATGCCATGTATTGAATCGTTTTCAGAAGCTGGTAGAGTGCCTCTAATGCCTTGCTCTTTGCTATTGCAACACTTCTCTTTGCCTCTCTGTTAGCCAGCCAGTAACATTTCTTAGCCTTGCACGTCTTTTCTATCTCCCACTTTTTCCTGGATGCCTTCTTTCTCTTGATGACTTCCTGGACTTCTACATTCCACCACCAGCTTTCTTTATGGAACATGCATCCGTACCTGGCTCAGCCACATATCTGTCCTACAGTGCTTCCACATGCTGTTTTGAGGTGCTGCCATTCTTCTTCAGCTTCATCTATTTGGTCTTCTTCCTAAGATGCTAAAGCCCTGAGTAATTCCTTGAATTCTGTTGCTTTCTGTTCAGTCAAATTATAGGTCTTTAGCTTAGTCTCTATTTATCTTAGATTCTTCTCTGACCATTGCTTACAGCTGATTGTGGCAACCCGTGGTTTATGCTGTGATCCAACTGTTTTGCTGGCCATGACTTTGCAGTCACTGATTCTAACCCAATGCCCTTTCCTTAGTTGCATGTTGGCCACTCTTGTATGTGATCTTGTGACTGTCTGTCTTGCTGAACCATGTGTTGGTCACTATCAAACCATTTGACAGACAAAAGTCTAGAATAGCTTTTTTCTTTATTCTTGTTGTTTCACTCATGTGGACCCAGGCAGTACTCATAATATGTTCTGTCTGCCCTAATATGTGCATTCAGGTCACCCAAGTTCTAAATCAATTCATATGTTCCTGCATTATGTAGTAGGTCCTCCAACTGCTGTCTGAATGCACTCTTTTCCTCACTATCTCAAGCCTGCTGTGGGGCATAGGCTGAGGTTATGAATAGTGCCCTATCCTTACACAGGAGTCTGATTGCCATGAGTCTGTCACTAATTCTGATGACATACTTTATTGTCTCCTGAGGCCTCTTCATCACCACAATTCCTATACCATTTCTAGCCTGTCCTCCTCCTCTGTAGTCAACTTTGGATCTCAAGCGAAGTGGCTTTGTTGCACTGATCTTCCATCTTGTTTCTTGGATGCATAAGATGTCCTGCCTCCACCTCTTTACCATCATGCCATCTACTTCCAAGCTGTAACCAGTAAGTGAACCTACAATGAGTATAGCAATCCTTTGTTCCTGTATGGTAGATTGATTAGTTTGGTTTTATGTCCAGCTTTTGCTCAACACAGCTATCCCATGTAAACTAAACTGGGCAACTGGACACAGGCCATCCAGCAGCTTACTGACTCAGGGCTGCTGGGCTTTATGGTGGGATCACACACTGGCCAATAGGAAAGAAACCATGGGTCTCTGGTGTAGGTTGGAGTAGGCCAAGTCCTCAACCATCTTATCCCTGTCAAATACCCATGGCCATTTTTGGAGTCTGTTTTTAACATGACTGAATCACCTAGAGTCAAGTTTTATGCGCTCTGGTGGCTAGCCCTGACATAGCACATAGTCTGTGACATGTGTTCTCCTAAAGAGACACTGAAAAAAAAAAAGAGACAGATATTTGTTCAACACTCTAAACTTTGCTATACTGTACATAATTGTTAACTCCTTAGACAGGCATAAAATCAGTCCTTTTGGATCGGGTTTTACCCTGGTAAACAAAATAAAATAAATAAATAAATATATTTATTCACTATTCATTTTTAAATACTTTAATAATAGTACTGACAAAAGCAACACTACTTGGGACACTTCACAAAGAATTCAAACTGATAAAAAATAAAATAAAACTTATGAAGTGCTAATAAATGAGGTAGAAAAATTTTTAAACCATATTCTTTATTTTCTTGTAAGTGCTATTACACTACATTTAGTTCTAAACTTTTAAGTCATGAGGCTGAATTACGTGGGAGAAAACAAAGGAATTAGCAAGAGATGAACATTTTATTAATAACTGAATCTATCTAAGGCAATCTTCAATTAAATCTGCACCCATGAGAATATGCTCTTGGTCAAGTAACGTCTTCAGGGAAAGACCATCAATGAAGTGCTACTGAGAATCAGAGCACAGATGACAAAATGGTCTTTACCTCATTTTCAGGTTCACTATCCCACGAGATCCATAACTTCACATAAAAATGAAGTATAAAAAATTTGGAGCATGCCAAATGATTAACTATTATTTCCAGAAAATGACTTGTCAAATAATTAAACTTTTTTTAATACTTTAGCCCTAACAGCAATGAAGAAAAAAAACATCATAGTTTACAGACTGGACTGAATTATGAGCTATATGCTAATACTGGTAGATTATCTACTGTTATCAACATTAAGAAATTTCAGAGTCATACCTATAGAAACAGAACATTGTTATATAAATGCTACATAAGCAGTTTGAATTGAGGTGATTGATCTTTGACAATGCGTCAATTGTATGAATAAATATGTTTAATAAAACTTTCACAGTACTGTTTATTTTGGAATATAAATTCTGATATTGTCTTGTATGAGATATCTATAAATACCCAGGGAATGAGAAAGAAAGGGAGGGAGGGAGTCAGAGAGAGAAAGGGATAAAGAGAGATGCATTTTATTTGTTTTTAACTCGGGTAACCTCACTATGCAGAAGTGCTTGTACTTTGAGGGAACCTGGGAGCACTGTCTAGTTATATAATGTGCTCACTGTCACACGGTCAGACAAAGGACACTGAGGGACTGAAACTCAAAACTAAAGGTAAATATAACTAGTTGTGTCTAGGTTTAATTTTCTTTGTATGACTGCTTTGCATTTGTCTGTGGCTCTTTTGTTCTTGTTTTCTTATTATCACACTTTAACAGTAGAATCTGTATAATCTCAGCCTTCTGAATACATTAGTATCTCAGAATCACAGAAACACAGAAGTGAAGATCTTGGCAACAGATGAGGAAAGTATGGATCCCTGCCAGTGTTCCTGTTGCTCAACGTGGCTGCCATTTGTACGTCCTAAATAACCAATGATGATTTGTTTTCCTTTTCCTCACTTCCCTTGAGATACATATTCAGTGATTGGCTCACCTGTTCTCAAATTATATTGCCACTTTTTTATGCTAAACACAAGTCAAAAATGTATTCCATTCGTCCACCAAGATTTCATGGTAAAAATACTTCATGTTTCTTCTGAGTTTTTCAAATTCGGACTTAAGCTTGCTAACTTGCTTGACACCAAGCAACAATACAATAGAACAATAACTAATATAAGTATACAGATATACAAGTAGGACTACCCAGCATAAAATAAATGGTAATAAAATAGTTGATAATAAGAAAATTCAGAATAACTATCGCAACAATAATGCACTACAGGATGACATAGGAAACTCCTTCGCCCAATGGTAGAAAGATTTTCTAGAGATATAGTGCCTGACAAAAAAATAGGAGAAGTGTCAGAAGACTCCAAATGCAGTCAGAAGATGTCTGATAACCCCAAGAAGTAGGAAAATCATACAGCCCTACAGTCCTAACTGGGGTGGCATGGCCTAGGAGCACATTCAGATAACTAACTAATCCTATAACATTAATGGTGATATGGGACCAAACTGGTAGCCAGTGGAAACCTTTCAGAACTTGAGTTAGATTGGAGGTAACAGAATTTTGTACAGACAGCAACCTGTCTAATTCAGTATTGGGAAGTTCTAAGAAGCCTTAGGACCAATGAGTTAAATTAGTCAAGACAGGAAGAGGCCAATGCATGTGTAACTACAGAAAGGGTCCTGAGAGGAAGAAGGTGCTTCATGTGGGCTGTGTTCCTTAACTGTTAACACAGTGATGTAACAGCACAAGACACCTGGTCTCTAAGTGTCACTCTGCTTGTCTATGACTGCACCAAGATGTTTCACCTTAACCAAAAATTGATGCTTATCACAATCACTGATGATGGTGGATTTTAAAGACAAACACACATACCTCTGGACTGTCCCTGATTTTCAGGGACTTCCCTGATTTTGACTCAAATTTTAGCTCTGTCCCTCTTAATCCCTCCTAAAACTAGTGACTTTTGGAGGAAAGGTGGTGAATTACACTTAATGAATAATGACAATAATTAAGAGTTATAGACTTCTTTTACTTCGGAAAATGTGCATTAATTCATATGCTCTGATTCTGTTAATGTTTCAAGTTAATAGCACTAATATTTTAAAAGTGTCCCTGATTGTCCCTGATTTTTTCTTGACTTGTCCCTGATTCTGTTGAAAATTGTCCCCGATTGGTTGAGAGGTCTCAAAGAATCACTCAAAGTGGAATAAATAGCCATGGCTTCTGTCTTGGAAGTATTATACATATGGTCGGTAGCAATCCAATGTTTTATACACTCCAAGTCTTTACCAAGGGTGGATGCCGAAGGCAGTTAAAGGAGGGCCAGAAATCAATAGAAATGCAATTATTCCCCATTAGGAAACATTCACAGTCTAAGTAAAAGTTTACTCACTACTGTGTGTGTCATGCACAATCCAGAGTGAAATGGATCATGGAATCAATATTTCATTAAATCAAAGGAAGGCCTTCTAAAAAAAAGAGCTCTTTTAATAAATATGGAAAGACTTTGTTCTAATTTCTGTTTACTTTTAGGTGACCCAAGGTCCATTCCCTTGTTTTTTGTTGGTGTTGTTTACCCTTCTTTGAGTTTTTGCTTTTCTCAAGAAATTCATCTATACTGGGTTTTAGGTGGCATGTCTATGACTATTCATTCAAGCTTGATAGTTGTTTTTCCTCATCCTTTGCACATCTTATGTATTAAATCTGTCAGGTAATTTGGGTTATCAGGTAAATGACAAAGATATCTATCCCATTTTTAGTATGAACAAAGATTACCTTTCAAACTTCTTTTCTCTATGTGTTTTTTAGTAATGATTTCTGTGACACTGCAATCATCATTGTTCTTTCAAGTAACTGGACAACACTTGCATGACCCTCTTTGTCATTTTATATAGCAGCTGCTTTACACACTCTGTCACCCAAGGTCCCACAATTTTTTTTGTTTGTTTGCTGTTTAGCCTGTTATGAACTACTCTGTCAGATGCAATGAGTCTTAACAATAAAGTGCACTGGAAATTTACTTTTTTACAAGAATACACTAATAGATTAAAGGGAGCTTTGCATCTCAAAGTTTGCAAAGACTATGTTCAGATTATTAAAAGGAGTGCTTTGTGCATCAAAGGTGATTAGCAAATTGTCTTTCTGTTTATTTCCCCTGGTTACAAGAAGCTTTTAGTACTGACAATGGAAATTTTCCTCTATGCATGTGGTGGAAACAGGAATTACAAAGCTGTGGAAGTTTTTTTTTTAATCAACATACATAAATAGTGTCTTTTGCAGAATTACACATTTGCTATAGTTCATATAAGTGTGACTACATCATTTACAAGCTTTAACTTGGATGCAAGGTACCATGGAGTTCTGCCATTGGCTCTATCCCCCATTCGATACTTTGGGATTGGGACTAGTTTAGCATGACAGGTAGGTGCCAAAAATGTACACCTTCTTACTCAATGGCATCTTGATGTCTTGTGGAGGATAACAGAACAATTTTCTCTAGATGATTGTTTTCTATCCATGCCTACCAGCAATGAATCCTCCCTCCTACTGGGCTTGAGCTAATCTGAATCCTCAACACTCAGGGAGTCCACAGAATGGAGATAAGATCTAAATATAATGGCCTATCATTAAGGCACATAGGGAGGAGTTTGCGCTCTCTTTCATTTCCAATAATGCAATCAATGCAGGCTTTTCTAGTAAGGCCATACCTCTGTCCCTGGTGGCTGACATGGGCACCCAGGTCATTGCTTGTGCCTCCAGATCTCTCCGTCAAGTGAGTGAGTGCCTGCATCCGCATACTAATGAGAGATACCATTACCAGCTTGCCATGTAAAGCCCAGGTTCTTAGTTACCAGTTTTAAATTGATCTTGAACTGATCTCCACAGACATGTAGTGAAGCAGCCAAGCAGATCACAACTCCAATCCACCTGCATAGTGACCAAGTGTTAGTTTCTAACACCAATGCCTCTGACATCTTATATAACTAGGACTTTATCCATATATGTCACAGAGCTGGGCTCGTAACAGAACAGATGATTTCTTATGGAATGAGACAAAGTCTGCAAGAATCAAAACTGGAATACACACTGTAATCTCCCCTGTGCATTATACCTTTCCCTAAACTGAGGACTTATGCCTCAGAGTTACTCCATAGTTATTTTTAATCACATAGCAAGTGAATAAGTTCTTTCTGCAGGTCCTCTGATGGATTGTTGCAGATATCAGTGACCTGTTATTATGTCCTGGATATGTATACTCTTGGATTGCCCAGCTGTCCAGGTATACTGGGTGAATGTCAATGGCATAAAGGGCAATACAGTCACCAGTCACCTTTAATGCTGGAAGATCAGGAGGCTTTGGTTTCTTTTCCCACACCAGCTGATTCATTATAAGAGTTATATAATGTAGTAGTCATCACATCTGCTTTGCATGTATAAGGTAATAGGCACAATCCTTGATATAACTACTTTTATCCTTGGATAAATCTGACAGCACTAATATTTATTATGTACATAACATTCCACTTAAATCTGACATAGTCTTTATGGGCTCAGGTACTTATGTTGATAACAGACTGCCCTTTGACTACCATGTCTCTGTCATGCTTAGAAAATCCTTCTATCTTGCAGAGCTTATCCTTTGTGGCACCTCTTCAGGGTCCAAGGCAGATATTGCCCCTCTTTATTCCTGTGTCATTGGGCCCATCTTTGAGTATAATGCCTCTTTTGGTGTGTACTTCTGTGGGTACCTGAACCATCTCAAGAGACCCCAACATTTAATCACCTAAAAAATGTCAAGTTTCCGGTCTCATTACCCTTAGCTAATGTAACAGACTAAAAGGCCTGTCCCTGTACTCAGCCATACATACCTCTGAGGGGTGATCACTGCTTAGCCTTCCATTTATGAGTGACCCAGCACCCTTTGAACTCCTTCACCAAAACAGAACTAGTGGCAAAGAAAATATCTTGTCTAGAAACTTAAACCTATAATACCGCAACAGCAATGCCAGGTTGCATGACAGATACCCAAGTCAATGTATTCCATATTTCTGGAATAAGCTGCCCTTATGAACCTTTAAAATAGTCTGGATGACTGGATGAGTGATTTCCAATTTTCACTGAGGATATGTGCAGAAAAGTTACTTAATTGGGGGCTTTGTTAGTCTCTTAACAGTACTGGGTGATGTAGCTCAGCTCATTGATGTCCTTCTTGGTTATAAACTTAGTAAGAACCTTCAAACCTACAAGTCTCTAATATCTTTGTCCGTAGCCATTTGGGGAAGATTTTACACAAGCATTAATAAGCATTCAGGCTTCTGGGGGGATAGCTGCTGTGAAAACCTCACTCTCCTCAGTAATTCAAGAATGCCAGGCAAGAGTAGACAAGATTAATCATAATGAAGCGAACGTATAACTATGCAATAATTTTCCATTAACTGGACTCCTTTTATTATCGCAAAGGAGCATGTGGTTCAAATCTCAGGGGAATAACATGTAAGAAAAGTCCTACGTTACCTACAAAACTACATTATTTTTTTTTGTTTAGTTTTCTTTATTTATTTTTACTTGTCTGCTTTGAAGTAAAATGTGATAGGCATTACAAATGTGCATAAATTTGTGCTGCCTTGTGTTATATAACTTTGTTGTCAGGCTGAACTTGTGGTGATCCTAAGGGTTCAAGTATATGAATTGTTGAGCCTCAACTCATATGAGGATATGAGGATTCAATTAATTGAGTTGACGTGGTCTGGAAGTTGACCTGATGAAAAAAATAAATTGTGTTTCTTTGCAGCAAGGGCAAGCGGCACCAACTCCAAACCTATATATATATATATATATATATATATATACACATATATTAATATTTATATATATGGGTCTACTTCACATGACTAAAAACTCAAAATACTGAAATTCATTTGACTGACACCACAATCCCTAATTTTCAAAATACTGAAAACTCATTTGACTGAATTTCATTATACTGAAAGCTTACAGTGCTGAATTTCAAATTACCAAATGGCATTATGTACAGTACTTTAAGGTAAGGTGTACTCGCAAAGGGAAAGTAGACCTGTATCCAGAAAAGGTCCTACTTCTTTTAGACTTGAGTGGTATTTTAGTACCAGGAAAATAGACAGGACCGGTATACCCAACCAAAAATGCTCAGTAGAGGCAGGAAATGCAGCAGAGAGAGGTATCTCTCTACCTTATCAGTCAGCCAGCCAGCCAGCCAGAGAGATACCTCTCTCTAGTGCATTTCCTACCTTTACTGAGCATTTTTTATTGGGTATACTGGTCTAGTCTATTTTACTGGTACTAAAATACCACTCAAGTCAAAAAGGACTAGGACTTTTTTTTGGATACAGGTCTACTTTTCCTTTGCGAGTACACCCTAGCATTTTGTGTTGTTCTTTTGGACTTATTTTAGGCCATAAGCTGTACTCACAGCTCTAGGCCACCTCCATTTGATTGAGTACTTTAAGGTTAGTAAAAGGTATATGCCCTTTTCCCCACTGTAGTGCAATCTTGAAGTTAGTATATGTATTGGGAGTGGGAGTGGGGTGCATACTAGTTTGGTTTTATATTGTCCATTTTTGGTTAATGAGATAAGTTGTTGTTGTATCTTTCGGCTTTTCTTGATTAGGGGTCGCCACAGTGGAACTCCGGTCTGCTAATGATTGTCAGTAGATGTTTACGTACCGAGTTGCTAGCCCTGACACACAACCTTCAACGAAGGTACACCCATTCATGCATGTCTCCACACAGAAGACGCTTTAGCTGAGTATCAAACAGGACAACGTCTTACTGTGAGCCAACAATGCTACCGCAGCACCACCACTGCAGTATATCAGTTAATGAGATAAGTAATTAGTTTTTAATTTTTGGAAAGTGTCAGTCGTTGGTGTTGTAAATGTGCATTTTTTTTTTACAGTTTTCATTTGGTTAATGGAATTTTTGGTATAATGCACCTAGGTTTTGTGAATATTAATTTTATCTATGATGAAATGCTTGTTATTCATGGATTTCTGTATTTTTTTGTTATGTTAAGAATTCACAGGTGAATGAAAACACAAGTGACATCTATGGCTTAAAATTTGGCATTTTGAAACTCAGCATTGTAAGCTTTCAGTATTTTTAAAATTAGGGATTGTGGTTTCAGTCAAATACATTTCAGTATTTTGAGTTTTTAGCCATGTGAATTAGACCCATATATATATATATATATATATATATATATATATATATATATATATATATGTATATAGCAGCTCTTCAGTTGTATTAACACAAAGAAATGAGAAAGTCAGAGGAAAAGAAAAGTCACTGGTTGAGTGTTTTTGATGTGCACTTAGAAACTGTAAGCAAGGGATTTCTGTGGAAAACAGCAGTAAAGGAGCTAGGGATCAGGAAGGTAAACACAGTGAGTTGAAACCTCATTGGGTTTGGGCACAAGTCGGTGCAGGAACTCTGATTCTAAATGCAAACATTTAATTTCTGGGATTTTTATTATGTATATTTTATTAGAAACTAGTCAGTTCCAACCACACACACACACACACACACACACACACACACACACACACACACACACACACACACACACACACACACATGTGACCATGGATTAAAGCCTCTTGTATGATTGCAACACCTCAGATGTTTGATTACAGTCATATGAATGGATATGCATGCATATATCACTGCCATACACCAAAATATGAGTTGAAAAAAATCAGAAACATTCTGTAAAATCAGAACAACTGAGAGCATTTACATTTCTCATACATGTAAGTGTACATACATATACAGACACACACACACACACGCACATACACACACTTAAAGTACTTCTTAGGTCTTACTTTCTCTTAGATGTTGGCAGTAGCTGACATACTGTCTTAAAAAATCTACACTTACAAAAATAAATATGTAAATAAAAATAAAAATAAAAACTTCTTATTCACTTTCCTGTATATTTGCACAGTTACTTCCCTTGTTTCAAGTCTTGGGTTGCCTCAGTCACATGACACAGCCTGAGTCTATTGACAAAGCTCTGTGCTGCTTCATGCTGTAACATGGAAAGATCCTTGGTGAGTGACAGTCTCGGCATCCTCAACAAACTCATGAAAGAGTGCCATGGGTTTGTGGAAGAAGTTTGCAGATGGATTGTTTTGAAAATAGCTCGCTGAGCAGACATCTGTTTTTCATTTTTTTTTCTTTTTTTTTAAAAACATTTTCTTTTTTTTTGGAATTCTAAGCATGGATGTACAGAGTTCTGAGAAGCAGAAAATATATTAATATATTTTAAAAATATTTTTTTATTCTTTTTTTTTTTAAGGGGGCCTAGGCTATAGCCCAGAAGCCTGGGCCACAAGCCGCCTCAGCTTCTAATTTAACGTTGCTTGGTAATAAAGTTTGAATAAAAGTGAATTACATAAATACGAATGACAAAGTATTAGATTTGTCTAGCATGATAACTGTGATATGGTGAATCCTATGAACCTATGAATTCATGTTTCTTTGGATTCTGTGCCCCAGTGTATTCCAGATAATCTGAAGTAGCTATTTCTGTGCTAATATCATAACTTTCTTCCAGTTGTTTTCAGACTTGTAGGCCAGTAATTTCTTGTCTCTGTCTTACTTTCATTCCTGTGGAGGGAAGTGATAGCTACCTTCTTGCATTCAACAGGAGTGTTACCCTCTTGCCTGTGATTGAATATTTAAGTCAGTCATCTCACTTGTTTTTAATTGCTTACTACAGAATTCTAGGTTGACTCATAGTCCTCACTAACGTACATACTTTAGTTTCAGGACTGTTTAGTGTATGAAAGTACTAGGGCCAACACCTTCATTCTGTACACTACTGTTGGGTCAGCCTTAAGAGTTCACACTGGTTGCAGCACTTTCATCCCACACTTCCTTAGATCAGAAAGTGGGATTCACTTTGATTAAAATCTTTTGTCAGCTGGAGTGCCACTGATATCTACTCATAATCTCCAGAGATCATTTTTGCTATTTTTCTAACTGGCTTTGTTTGAACAATAAAACAACTCCTGCACAGTATTTACTTCTGGATATTTATTTTGTGGCTGGAACAGTCCGCACACTTTTTGGTGAAACTATTTTGCTGGCTATAGGAATCCAGTTTACAAAATTCAAATGTGCACTGTTGCTTTCGCTATGAGCAGTGCCTGCTACACACAGATAAGCTTCATACTGTATGGATGGAGAGCAGAGTTATGGCAGTAGCCTCCAAAGATTTAACCCTCTTCGCTGTCAGTTCAGAGCCTTACAATGTCATTTAACCAGTGGTGTCTGAATTTTGCCTATTTCATACAAACACATACACACACACACACACACACACACACACGCGCGCGCACACACACACACACACACACACACACACACACACACACACACACACACACACACACACACACACATATGCACACACAGGCAATGATTTTCAGTGAGGCTAGTAATAGAATTTTAGTGCCATGATCTCTTCCTGCTTCTGTGGTAGCACAGTGTCACCAGCCAGACCAATATGGTATTCAAAAGTCATAATTACTAAACACTGTTAAAATAAGGCAAGAGTATCACATTTGCAATGGTAGCAAAAGCAGTCTCGTTTCTAAGGATGGACACGAATAGTCGTATTGCACTAGTTTTGTGCAAATATTCTTAAATACTTTATAAAAAGCCAGCCAGAAGCTTTTATAGTTGAACAATAAAATACTTTACTTAAAATTAAGCAAAGCACAATGGTAATAAAATGTACATAAAATACTGATTCTTGTGCAGAGAAATTCAAATATAAATTCTGAACCAAGAGTTAAATTAAAAAAAAATGCTGACTACCTGTAGCTTGTCCTGTATCTGTCACCTAATTAAAAGATGACTGGAACTAACTATTACTAATTTGTAACTGTATTTAGCAGCTAAGAAACACAGATAAAAGAAAACAAACATACCCAACTTATTGACAGAATGGAATTAAAGCACAGACCATGATCCATTCAATTAGCTAACTGGGTCCGAGAAGATGTGGGGGCCGGACAGTTGTAATAAAAAAAAAATGCCAATTCACCTATTTTGAGTGAAGGGAGGGGAGGTCCAGCGGCTGTTTTGCTGCATGCATCAGAGGTTTCAGCAGGAATAACTATATATGGAGGTGTGGTTTTGGCTTACCAAGTCAGTGATGGCCGATCTCATTAGTACTTATATATACCTGAGGGGCAGAGTAGGCCTTTATGATGATACAGTTGCCCATGTTAGCAAGTAAGTTGTGAAGTTAGGATCTAATAGGAAAAAAAAAAAAAAACTGATGGCTATATGAATGATGCCTTCTGCAGTTGGCTCAAAAAAAATACACATGCACATGCAAACACACACATACACACAGACACACACGCACACACACACACACACACACACACACACACACACACACACACACACACACACACACACGCACACGCACACGCACGCACATGCGCACACACACACACACACACACACACACACACACACACACACACACATATATATATATATATATATATATATATATATATATATATATATATATATATATATATATATATATAGAGTCCACGAATAAAATACCCTAAGGAAGCCAAGAATAAATGGATGACCAGGTAGGCTGCCTTAATAAAGGTACGGTGGGATGTCGGTGAAGAAGCTGGGCTACCGGTAAAGCCTTGAGAAAGGCTCTGCGTACCCGAGAGCTTGTGGTTGAAGGCTGAGTAAAGCCTTTAGAAAGACTTCGTATACAGGTTGTAGTTCCGGCTGATCAGGTCGCCTGCTGAGAGGAACCACTAGTGTGACAGCTAGAAATCAAAGATGAAACACACAGAAAAAACAGGCAAAACAATGTAAATGTGGCCCGGCAAAGGAGCTCTGCTCGCCATGGTGGTAAAAAATCAACGTAGTTGAAGTTCAGATTCTAGAAGGTCGTACTTTACTGAAATAAAAAGTACCAGAAGTACAATCACCATCGAAGCATAATTCCTTAATGGAAAGAGTGATCCTAAGGATTTCCTTTTATAAGAGTACCTGGGGGTGTGTCAGTGGGAGCCAATCAAGTGTGGGTGAAAAAACCTTTATTGTGAATGGGCACTCCAACTTGACATCATACCTTACAATTTGATAGGTTAGATACACTGAGCCAGCTCATACGTGGTTAGTAGAATCACTCTAAACCTACAATAGTGATGTTCGGAGATTAGCTAAAAAATGTAGTTAACTAAAAATGGTCTTGCGCCTGGACCTCTAACAGATTTACTGACGAAATGTTACCTTTCGTGCAACAGACAGTTTTGATCTCACCAGTCTACTTCCAGCCCATGGTCTGATACTTCCCCTGGCAAATTCGGACTCATTTGTTTTTGGTCAATGGTTCATCTATATATATGTTTTTGTCTTTCATGTTTTCTACAATGGTTCAGTATTACTTTTTTTCGTGTCTTTCTAGCTTTTCAAGTTACATATTAGTGCCTTTTTAAGATTGTTTTTTTAATTAATAGCCCTCATTCAGTTCCATATCTTAATACATTAGTTTCTATTGATATCCATTATTTAAGAATTTTTCACTGTTTTGTTTCTCTTTTTCGTTTCTGTATCTTATTTTTTGGATATCTAGGCTCGTTCTTATTTTTTGGTCTTATTTTTTGGTTTTCTAGCCTGTTTCTTTTTTCACATACATGTTATTTTACATACATGTTGTTGCTATTTCTCTAGTACACTCAGCTTTGCTTATTATGCTCTTTTAGGTCATCCACCATCCTGACAAAGATTTCGAAAAGTGTAGCCTAACAATGTATTTTACTAGCAAGGGTTGATTTGTTTTCCAGCAAGACTATTTTTAGTTAACTACATTTTTTAGCTAATTTTAGCTAATCTCCGAACTTCACTTTTGTAGGTTTAGAGTGATTCTACTAACCACGTATGAGCTGGCTCAGGGTATCTAACCTATTAGATTGTAAGGTATGATGTCAAGTTGGCATGCCCAATCACAATAAAGTTTTTTTCACCCACACTTGATTGACTCCCACTGACACACCCCCAGGTACTCTTATAAAAGGAAATCCTCAGGATCACTCTTTCCATTAAGGAACTACGCTACAATGGTGATTGTACATCTGGTACTTTTTACTTCAATAAAGTACGACCTTCTAGAATTTGAACTTCGACTACGTTGATTTTTTTCCACCACGATGAGCAGAGCTCCTTAGCCGAGCCACATTTACATTGTTTTGCCTGTTTTTTCTGTGTGTTTCATCTTTGATTTCTAGCTGTCACACTAGCGGTTCCTCTCAGCAGGCGACCTGACCAGCCGGAACTACGACCTGTATACAAAGCCTTTCTAAAGGCTTTACTCAGCCTTCAACCACAAGCGCTCGGGTATGCACAGCCTTTCTCAAGACTTTACCAGTAGCCCAGCTTCTTCACCGACATCCCACCATACCTTTATTAAGGCAGCCTACCTGGTCAGCCATTTATTTTTGGCTTCCCTAAGGTATTTTATTCGTGGACATTTTTCCTCCTCTGCATAGGAGCTTGAATACCCAGGTCCCACAGACAATCACTTTCCTGCTGGATATATATATATATATATATATATATATATATATATAGTGAAAACTCAAAAGAGTGGACGTTCAAAGATTGAGCCCAGAAACCTGAAAACCTGGAAACTCAAATATAACAGCACAAACACATCTGCATTTTTTGCAGGTCCACTAGACTGTCCACACCCCTTGCTAATTATATATACCAATGCCAAGATCACACTGCAATGGAGAAGGGAAGAAAACCTCGATGCCCGCTATATTGTGATCTCGTACAATGAAGGTACACTCTGTTTGACCTTCCAGGTTCATTGATTTCTGGGCTTAGTCTTCTGATGTTCACTCTTTTGAGCATTCCATCTTTTAATAGGGATTTGTGTGAGTGTTCCTGTCTTTTCGTCAACTGTCTGTTTCTTTGATGAATGTGAGGGGTGGTACTCAGTATTGAACTGATGGACTGTTAACAGGTCAAAATATCAAGGGAAAGTTTCATCAAGAAATGTAAGTGGAGTTGGAGGGGATGAAAGCATTTTAGATGGGGGCTAAACTGATCAGAGGGCTTCAGATGAATAGGGCTTACAGTCTTTTGTGTGTTCAAACTTCTTAATGTCAGTTTTTAAAAATGATGTTAAAAACATTCTATCGTATAAAAGACAATCAGAAACACACAAATACACACACATATATATGTATGTATATATATATATATATATATATATATATATATATATATATATATATATTTAACAGTATGAATGGCAACAACCTCCACGAAGTAAAGTCCAAGGGTTAATTACTTAAACAGCATAAAATGACATAAAATCAGAACAGCAACAATAATGTGTAAGCACTTTCAGGCTAATGCCCTTCTTCAGACAATTAACTAGAGAAAATTAGCAGTTTAAATAGTAAATGACAACCAATTAAAATCAGTGATTTATCCGCCTTTTCTTTAGGGCTGGCTTAAGGGGAATGACATAATTCAGTCCTGGGAATGTATGTGCTGTTAACTTTGTAATCCACCTTGCTTCCTGATACTTTGTTTCATTCACCAGGTCCCCCCTAAAACTATTGTGTATGCTTTGTATTACTGAAAACCTAAAATCATGTCCTAGAAACTGATGAATGTGTTGATATAAGGCATTATGCTCATTATGTAGCCTTACTGCAGACAAATGGTTTAATATTCTACTTTTTAACATGCAATTTGTCTTTCCTACATAAAATCCTGCACATGATCTACAGGTAGATAAATTTATCATGTTCATGGTCTTACAACTAGTAGAATCCATGGTGGTGGTGCTTTGGTAGCGTTGTCGCCTCACAGTAAGATGCTGTCTGGTTCGATTCTCAGCTAGAGCGTCTTCTGCGTGGAGACATGCGTAAATGGGCATACCTTTGTTGAAGGTTGTGTGTCAGGTTTGGTAACTCGGCACATAACAATCAACTACCAATCATTAGCGGACCGGAGTTCCGCTGTGGCGACCCCTAACCGGGAAAAGCCAAAAGACACAACAACAACAACAACATTGTCTTACAACTAACATGTGTATGGAAATAATACACTATTAGTAATGAGGTATGTGAATATGGTATCTGTATTTATGTGAGGACATGCCTTATAGGTACCACAAGGTCTGCTCCCTTTAAATCTAGATTTAACCTGAATCTTTTTATTCCCTTCATGACATAATAAATCCTTTAAGTTCTTATTCCTTCTAAAACCAAACATTGGTTCTTCCCCTATAGGTAAGTAAGAAAGTTATAAGGGAAGAACCAATGTTTGGTTTTAGAAGGAATGAGAACTTAAAAGATTTATTATGTCATGAAGGGAACAAAAAGATTCAGATTTTGATGATTTAAAATTGTATAGTTCATCAGATGAGGAAATGAAAACACAACTGCAAATGGTCAAATAAATGTACAAAAGCAACCTTTAAAGCAGAAAAGCTGCAGCACCAAGAAAACATCAGTTTGGGACAAGAATGTGATATAAAAGAACTTGAGCAGTAGGGAAAGTATAAATATTTGGGAATTGAGGATGCATCAGCAATAAAACATGAACAAATGTGAATAAAACAAGGAATACTTTAGAAGACTTAAATTAATCCTGAAACAGCGTTAACATCTAGGAACAAAATTGAAGCTATAAACCAATTTGCTGTTCCTGTCCTAACTTATAGTTTTGGAGTGATTGACTGGCCCCAAAATGTGTTGGATAGATTAGACAGGAAAACAAGAAGGATTCTTCATGCTCATCAAATAATTTATAAAAATCAGTGTATACCAAGATTATACATTCCCTGTTCTGAAGGAGGTAATGGCCTCTTTGAAACTGATTACATGTATAAATTTGCAGTTGTGAGACAACACACATATCTACTGAAGTCACAAGACCCAAACATAGTGAAAGTTTTGAAACTTGAGAATAAATCTAAGATGACTTCCCTTCTTAGTCTAGCAGAAGCATATCAGCGTCAAGGGGGAATGGAAATCAAACCAGAAGAATATAAAAATCAGGCAGCAACTAAATGTGCCAAAAAAAAAAAAAGCTAAAGGATTAGATGAGAAGGCAAGAAATGTGGAAAATCCATAAATAAATGCAAGTATACAAAACTACAAAACTCCTGGACGAACCTCATGTTGATCAGGATAAAATGCAGGAATGGTAAAGGAGTATTGAATTCAATCCAAGGTTAATACTGACAGTCTAAGACAATAGGCTACGTACATGTTGGTTTACAAAGTCTATTGAACATGTGGGAGGGACAGACAAATGTAGGTTTTGTAAAACAGAACTGGAAACAATTGCATGCCTTGTTGCTGTCGTGATATACTAATGGTAAAAGGACTGTATACTGAAAGGCATAATAATGTGGCAAGACTGTTGCACTGGGGTTTGCAAACATAATATTAAAGTAGGAAAAAAATAAAACAATGGAAACATGAGCCACAAAGCATCATAGAAAAGTATGAAGACTACATCACATGGGATCACCCATTACCAACACTTCAAAAAAATAGATGCGAGAAAACAAGATATAGTTGTCCATGAAAAGAAGACAAAAGTAGCACTGATCATTGAAATTGCTACACCCAGTGACTACAGTGTCTTGTGTGCAGAGAGACACAAAGTCATAAAATATCAGGATTTGCAGGCAGAAATGAGAGCAATGTGGAAGAAAGATACCCAGACATTTCCAATAGTAATAGGAGCAATGGGTCTTATAAAAAAGAATCTGCAATCATATTTAGATATGTTACCAGTACATGTAACTTCATACAAATTGCAGAAAGAGTCATTACTGGGCACATTGCAGGTACTGAGAAGAGCGTTTCTGGCTAACATAAAAGACTGAAACAATACTAATTTCATGAACTTTAATCATACTTTGACTTAGGAATGGGGTTCATTCCAGTCATGGTATTAGAAACCCAAAAGATTTGCAGAAATTAAAAAAGTGACATACCACTTCATCTGTTCATAGGGGTGTGCTGTCTACATTATCATTAGGTTGTGTATTTGCTTCTATAATGTAAAAAATACCCCTATGAGTTTTTTTTCATCTCGTGTATCTTTATGGCTGTGGCAACAATGCTTTGTGTATGTTGATGCTCTCTATATTATACTAATATTACACTCAGATTCAATGATTGCCCACAATCTGCAGTCCTCCAGAAAGCTGTTTGGACAAAGGATGTGTATGCCATTCTTGACTTCTGAGACTTAAATAATGAACAGGAAAGGGCCTAGCACACAGCCCCGAGGTATGATCCTGATCACTGAACTCTTAGGTCACTTCACACACTTAAAGATATTTATATGTCATGTATGTGATCCGGTGGTCTACCCACTTGGTGATATAAGTATTTATGGCCACTCGTGACAGTGTCACAGTAATACCTAAGTGTGGATTTGTGTCAAATGCCTTGGCCTGGCCAAGTTCCACAGGATGATAGTGTTGTCATTGTACATTCCCTTTTGCACTTCTTGAAGACATCTAGCAGATGTAACAGACATTGATGTAGCCTGAACAGATCACTTATGTCTTTTGCACACAGCTGGGATATTGCCAGTGTTCATTTAGAAAACCTCTATGGTGATATGTTGGTCTACCTCACAGATGAGGAGAGTCAGGATGTGCCTATACATGCATGCATCAATTGATGTCCCCCCCAGTCAGATGGATGCATGTTGATGTATATCCTTCTACGGGAACATATTCTGTCTGGAGGCTGTGTATAAGTATGGCTCCAAATGTGTCTTGTAGGTCCATGTTTTGAGTCATGCTATAGGCAATTTGTGATATTGTCAGGGCCCATTGTTTCTGTGTTATTAGCCATACAGGGCACACAGATGTGCAGCTATCCTTAGCTTAGAAACTGAGTAATATTTGCATGTATACTTTGGTTGATGGACAGCGGCGGCAGGGGGTGACATGTGAGACAACCTGTTATCCATCAGATTTCCTATATCCTCCTGTTGGGTATGTCTGGTGGCATCCACATACACATCTGTGCTTAGTTGTGTATTCCACTTCACAGCTCAAATGTATTTGATAAGTGATTTGTGAAAAGATCTACAAATACAACCATGGTCATTCATTACATTCCACACACTGGTACTATGCACACAGTTGTACAACTGTACCAATGTCATGTACTTACATCAATTGCACAACATATCACTGTATCTGTTTCATAGGCAAGCTGTGTTTGAGCAGCCTGATGCCATATCAGGTCACATTGCAGATTGGTTGTTTGTGGCTCATGCAGGACATTTCCTGACACAAATGTTAATAGTCACATAATGTTGTTGCTGACTCCCGCGATAATCCATGGTTATAACAACACAACTGCACATATAATGAATCCCACAAGGTTGCAAATGTATCAAAACATGTGATACATAGCTGTGTATATCACAGCATAACAATGGGTATGAGACAAGACTTATGTAATCATGTAATCAATATGAATTTATATTGATGTGTGTCACAGAGCATTTAATGATGGTATGTTGATACTAACATACCTATGCCATACTGCAATTGTCACTGTTATGATGGAATGTGAACTGTGTTGATGGTTGATCTGCTTCACTACAACACATGTCCTAATATGCTAACAATATACATACAAGTGTATCATACCATGGCACTCACGTCACTCAAGTACCGTTATGACTCTGTCATAGTTCATGTTGGGTTGAATTATTTGAGATGTACCTCTCTGGACTATATGAAGAGATACATAACTGAGCTCTCAGATTATGTGTTCCAGGCAGGTATGGCCATAGCCCTAAACAGCATTCTACCTTCACCAAGAATAATGTCCCAATATAAAGAAAAAAAATGATCAACTTCAACAATTGACTTAGCATCTGGTGTCAATCCAGGGGAATCCAGTATCTCTCAGTCTGGGATAAAATGGTTGACAGGCCACGCTGCTTTGCCAGAGATGATCTGCACCTGTGTCCTCTAGGCTGTTGGATACTGGAAAAGGCACTTGCCTCCCCCATATTGCCTTTTTTAGGCAATGCCAAAATAACGACAAAAGTTCTGACGTAACAAAATCCACTGGAGGCAAACTCAAGGTTCTACTGCTTAAGCTAGGAGTCTAAACATGAGGCTGCACCAAAGGAAATTGCCAACCTGCTAGGTGACAGATCTGGCATAAACGTCACCCACCTGGCCTAGTATCTCTAGACATCAGATCATATATGTGCTCTCCAAGGCTAAAACATGGCCTCAATGGTACCAGATAACATCCCAAGATTCTTACTAAGCAATCTTAAACAGGAAATTGTGGACTCACTTAATGTCCTCTTTAACCATTGCCAGAGAACTGGCTTTCTTCCAGCCAAGTGGAAAACAACAACAGCAATCCTCTTACACAAAGGGGGGCCATAAACTGACCATGGGAACTATAGACCCATAAGTCTAACCAGTCTCATCTGCAAGGCCATGGAAAGAATCATCTTGGACCTTATCTACAAGGACATAGGTGACCTTCAAACTCTAGCCCCAACTCAATTTGACTTTATTAAGGTATATCATGTTTATTAAACCTAGTAGACTTCTTTGAGAAAGTCACCAAAGCCCTGGATGAAGGTAACATAGTGCATACCACCTATCTTGACCTGGCCAAGAGTTTTGACACAATCCCCCACTCAAGCATCATTGAGAATCTCTCCCAACTGGGGATTAACCCTTATGTTACTAGATGAGTAATCAATTGGCTCATTGACAGAGCACATACTGTCAAAATTGGTAACTCAGCCTCTACCAGTAGAACCATCACCAGTGTCATACCACAAGGATCTCTGCTGGGCCCTTTACTGTTTGGAATCAATTTCTTGAAAGTCCAGGCTACAGTAGATGGCCTAGGGCTTATCAAGTTTGCTGATGATTGCAAATTGGGTTCAATCATTGAATCCCCCAACAATGTTAACATATTACAGGAGGGGCTAATACAGACAAATGATTGGTGCCAAAGCCACGGTCTAAAACTAAATACAAAAAAGTGGCATTATTAATGCCTTTGGCAGAGTGGAATTCCCTGCTAATTACAGTATTGACACCCTACCGCCAAGCTCAAACCCAGTGGTGCGAGACCTGAGAACACAGGTAGATAGCAATCTGAACGTTGACCACTACGTTTCCACAGTGGTAAGGAAAGCTGGAGAGACCACAGGGGTTCTCACCAAGAAAATACAGGGCCTACAAACCATGCCATGATGTACTTGGATAGACTAAAAGCCTTGTCACTGTACTCTGTATCATATAGGCTGCTGAGACTTGACTTGTGCTTGGCCTACAGGGCAGTCTCTGTCCTTGCTCTGATGGAAATGCTGCACATCTGCAAATCGAATAGAACAAAAGTCACTCACTCTACAGATCTTAAACTAGCCTGTGACATTAAAAGAACATGCTTGAGAGACAGACATAGCTGATGGCATCAGCAGATTCTGGTGAGAACTCTCAGATTATGTGTTCCCAGCAGGTATGGCCATAGCCCTAAACAGCATTCTACCTTCACCAAGAATAATGTCCCAATATAAAGAAAAAAATGATCAACTTCAACAATTGACTTAGCATCTGGTGTCAATCCAGGGGAATCCAGTATCTCTCAGTCTGGGATAAAATGGTTGACATGCCACGCTGCTTTGAAAGAGGTGATCTGCACCTGTGTCCTCTAGGCTGTTGGATACTGGAAAAGGCACTTGCCTCCCCCATATTGCCTTTTTTAGGCAATGCTAAAATAACGTCAAAAGTTCTGACGTAACAAAATCCACTGGAGGCAAACTCAAGGTTCTGCTGCTTAAGCTAGGAGTCTAAACATGAAGCTGCACCAAAGGAAATTGCCAACCTGCTAGGTGACAGATCTGGCATAAAATTCACCCACCTGGCCTAGTATCTCTATACATCAGATCATATATGTGCTCTCCAAGGCTAAAAACATGGCCTCAATGGTACCAGATAACATCCCAAGATTCTTACTAAGCAATCTTAAACAGGAAATGGTGGACTCACTTAACGTCCTCTTTAACCATAGCCAGAGAACTGGCTTTCTTCCAACCAAGTGGAAAACAACAACAGCAATCCTCTTACACAAAGGGGGGCCATCAACCGACAATGGGAACTATAGACCCATAAGTCTAACCAGTCTCATCTGCAAGGCCATGGAAATAATCATCTTGGACCTTATCTACAAGGACATAGGTGACCTTCGAACTGTAGCCCCAACTCAATTTGACTTTATTAAGGTATATCATGTTTATTAAACCTAGTAGACTTCTTTGAGAAAGTCACCAAAGCCCTGGATGAAGGTAACATAGTGCATACCACCTATCTTGACCTGGCCAAGACTTTTGACACAATCCCCCACTCAGGCATCATTGAGAATCTCTCCCAGCTGGGGATTAACCCTTATGTTACTAGATGAGTAATCAATTGGCTCATTGACAGGGCACATACTGTCAAAATTGGTAACTCAGCCTCTACCAGTAGAACCATCACCGGTGTCATACCACAAGGATCTCTGCTGGGCCCTTTACTGTTTGGAATCAATTTCTTGAAAGTCCAGGCTACAGTAGATGGCCTAGGGCTTATCAAGTTTGCTGATGATTGCAAATTGGGTTCAATCATTGAATCCCCCAACAATGTTAACATATTACAGGATGGGCTAATACAGACAAATGATTGGTGCCAAAGCCACGGTCTAAAACTAAATACAAAAAAGTGGCATTATTAATGCCTTTGGCAGAGTGGAATTCCCTGCTAATTACAGTATTGACACCCCACCCCCAAGCTCAAACCCAGTGGTGCAAGACCTGAGAACACAGGTAGATAGCAATCTGAACGTTGACCACTACGTTTCCACAGTGGTAAGGAAAGCCTTCTATGTTGTTCACCTAATAAGAGCATCACATCCAGGTCTGAGGATATTATAACACCACTGTACTTGACCCTCATCAAACCATTAATAGAATGCAATGTTCTCTTTTGCATGTACCTCACCAGATACTTGCAGCAGCCGGAGAGACCACAGGAGTTCTCACCAAGAAAATACAGTGCCTACAAACCATGCCATGATGTACTTGGATAGACTAAAAGCCTTGTCACTGTACTCTGTATCATATAGACTGCTGAGACTTGACTTGTGCTTGGCCTACAGGGCAGTCTCTGTCCTTGCTCTGATGGAAATGTTGCACATCTGCAAATCGAATAGAACAAGAGTCACTCACTCTACGGATCTTAAACTAGCCTGTGACATTAAAAGAACATGCTTGAGAGACAGACATAGCTGATGGCATCAGCAGATTCTGGTGAGAGGAAGATGGTAATAGCAGTATCCCACATGCTGGTATAAAAACATATAAAGCCAACCAAGTGAACAAACATACACACACCAACTAGCTGTAGTGAGAACAGAACCCCTCTCTATATAATACACTGACTAGAGACTTCAATATATAATGCAAGCATCACTGCATAAGTCTGACTTGGAGAGTTTCAGACAATACTTTATAAGCGATGACATCAGCTGTGTCTGGTGAGGAAAAGATGGTAATAGTAGTGTCCCACATACTGGTATAAAATGCTCTCTTGAATGTTAACCAAGTGAATAAATTCACACCAGTTGACTGCAGTGAGATTAGAACCTCTACCTAACTCAGTACACAGTCTAGAGAACTCAGCACATAATTCAAGTGCTGCAGCACAAGTCTGACTTTTGCACAGCTGCAAGACAATTTATAGTGGAGGACATCATCTCTGGGTGTTTGAAAGAAGATGTTGGGAAGCCTGAATGAAATGGATGTGTAAGCATCTACAACTGTCAAGATATTAAAGATCAGCATGTTACCAGAATGATGGGTGTGCAAAGTGTAGCATTTGCTGTTGTGTTTCCAATGTGCAGGTATATCTTACAAAGAAAGCTTTGTAAACTATATGCAAACAGCTGCCCACATTACTGCAAGTATTGAAAAATCCGAATGTGTATTGTCAGTATAAAGATGTCCATGGTATGTAAGAAAATCATTTTCTTTTATTTATTTCTGTAGTGCAGTTAATATATTTGTAAACAAGTACTCACTGACCAAGTTTCAAGTGCATGGGTGCATGAAACAGATGGCTATGCAGTAAATATGTGTTATTTCCTTAAAAAGTGCCTTACCTTTGTTTGTGTTCTTACATGTACTTTCGTGGGATGAAGCTCACATAGGCAGTAAACATAAGTAATTAATAGTTTTGTGCACTTTCCATAGTGCACCACTGAGCAGCTGGTTTGAGTGGTCGATGACAAAGTATTTGCACATGCGCGATACACATTTATACTGCTTTCTCCATTTTTGCATAGTTAAGAGGTGAGCAAATGTGAGCCTCTGCTTCACTGATAAAGGTATGACAGTTCTATTGGTTTGCTTACCTCTGTGCACAGTCACTTTAAGTGGAGTGGCATGGCAGTCAGCAATGTGGATAATACTGAGTGTAAGAAACTCACCTGCTGCTTAGCTGACTCTGTGGCAGCAGGTGTAAATTCATTGAGCAATTACTTTCTGAGCCAAGATGATGGTACAGCATTTGAATCCAGGTATATCTGTTGTTGTTGTGTCTTTCAGCTTTTACCAGTTAGGGGTCACCACAGCGAAACTCCGGTCCACTAATGATTGGCAGTAGATTTGTACATGCTGAGTTGCCAGCTCTGATGCACAACCTTCAGTGAAGGTACACCCATTCACGCATGTCTCCACACAGAAGACACTCTAGCTGAGAATCGAACAGGACAGCGTCTTACTGTGAGGTGACAATAGTTTTAAGTACATATTTATAATGGCATGATATAATTCATTATTCTACATTCACTGTGTGTCACCTTAGCACAGCATGTTTAAGCATTATTGCACAAGGGTAACCACAGTAGTGAAGAGCCATTCCCCATTGGTGCATGATGTCAAACTTTGCACAAACACAGAGGAGAAAAAGTGAAAGGCCTCATTTTTTCTCTTATGTGTATGGTGTGTGATTCTATTTTTTGACCAGATTAAAGGTGTTAAAATGGGGTCGATGGGAAAGTGCTGAAATGGGAAGCAAGCAGAGGGAAAAACAAAGGGAAAGCAATATAGGAATGTGCAGGAGTGAGACAGGAAAGAACCATAGCTATCCACTTCTTCAGCAGTGTTAAATGAAAATACATGCAGAATATTATCTGAATTTAGACTGTCACCTCAACAACGAGGGGTGACAACAATGAAATCATGTTGTATAGCCAATTGGACCAAATCAAATCAAGTGTGTCAGGAAGATATGTGTGTGAAATGGAAAGCTATGTATGGGACAGTATCATTTTTGTGAGGCAGGTGTCAATTTTTTTTTTTTTTTACTTCAGTAAGAGAAGAATGTTGGGTAAAGAATGAAGGTATTTCTGGGTTAGGTGAGTAGGGTAGGTGAGGAAGCAGATGCAAACAAACAGGACACAGGGATAGTGAGAGACATGACAGGTTGGGGGACACCACCATTGTGGTTAGGTAGGGGCAAGAGATGCCGTACCTGTCAAAAATGGGGACAGTGAGAATCTAGTCCTCACCTGCAGGACTGTCATCACTGTTATCTTACTCTGCTGGCTGTTGGAGTGCTTGATGTCTTCTCTGGACTATAAAAGAGGGCATTCTCTCCATCTGGCATAGGCATGGTGCTGTGCACAACCCTTTGTTCCAAGCCTGGCAACTGCCAGTGGTTGATAAAATCCCCACCTCTGCCAGTACTCACAGAGGGTACCACATCACCAGCTGCCAGGGTAGTGCTACCTAATGGGGAGGTCTCAGGTAGTGCAGGTGCAGTGGAGGCAGTATTGCCAGGTTGGTTTTCAGACTTGCTGGGCATTGGTGCAGTAGCCGGTGGAACTCGGGTAGGCTGAGCCACAGAGTTGGCCTACCTTCCTGTGCTGTAAAGCATTTTGGTATTTGGCAGAGATGAATAACCTGGAAATGTTTTGACAACACCTAGTAAAATAGAAAAAGAGAGGTATGGGTTGGGTTAAGTGAAAAATGAGATATAATTAGTAACATCATATGTGACCTACAATGCATTATCACAATGATAAAGAATTTTATCTCTACCTTACATTTAGGTATACTTCTTAACAACAGCAAACTATACATAAGGATTGCTCAAAGAAATTTTTTGCAATGTGCATATATTGCATATATGCTTGGTCCAATTATACAGATTAAGTTGACAGCAGGCATTTATGCCACTTTTGTTCTAATTATTATGTAAGATTTTTAAATTATTTGACTATATAGTTGTTACTTGTGGTATTTGAACCCATAACATCTGACTACAGTATTAGTATTGACTCTGACAGTTGGCTCGTGCTACAAACTGAAGCATGCATACTTGATTTTACAGTTAGGATGTGCATGCTTAATTTGTTACAACTGTGTAGAAGAGCAATAGTTTAGCTAAAATAATAGTTATGTTGTGCTGCATATGTACCCCTTGCCTCCCTCAGTCTCTATAGATGCTCAGCATGGGCATTTCTGTTTGTTATAATCTCTTGATTGGCTGTGGAATAAAGAGAAGAGAACAAGAGAAGAGCATTTGGCATACCAGTCTTGCCTATATGCAGTTTTCTATTTACTATAAATTCTCTTTATCCTGTGTAAATTCCTTTAACTGAGGGATGTCAGCACTCCTGAACTCATCCAACCACCGGTTGAGTGTATCCTGCTTGCTCCTTTTCAGGTCATTAAAATGATGCATGCACTGTTCTCCAGTGTATGGAATGCCATTTGCACTGGAGACAGCCTTGGCCAAAGTATTCCATGCCTCAGACTTGTACTGTGAGCCAGTATAGTCCCCTGCAAGAGCTTTGGGCTATGACACTTTACAAGGAGTCCAATGGATATTCTGGATTCCTCAAAACAACACCTTTACACCTTAAATTCTGTCCCTTCCCTTCTATCACCAGACATGTCTGACCAGGGAAAATAATAGTTCAAATTTATTTTCCACCAATGCATGTTATCACATTGACTGGTAGTGTGCAAACCCAAACAATGACGCCAACAGTGTTTGCATGAAGTTAAGCAGCGAGCAACAGTGCCAAACAGAGAGAAAACCAGTTTTTGAAACTGGAAGGTTAATCTGACACTTGGCATTAATTTGAGAGTTGTCTGCTGATGTAACTGTTGGGTGATTTAACTTTGCAGACATGTACTGGGGGTATAAATTTTATGACCTGACATTTTTTGTGTGGCTTTACACACTGATAAAATTTATTTTTACAATGTGGGATTCAAATCTATGCATAAGGGACAAAACATTTTCTTCCACGTTGGTGACTTTTCATCCTTGTCACAGAAGAAGTGCTTCTCAGACATACTCATAAATGATATATAAATACACATGACAGACTGGGAGTTTAACTATTTATGTTTGTGACCTGACAAGGTCCTGGTTTATACATTCATGTATGTATAAGTATTATTGATGTTTGAAGGTCATCCAAGGCCAGATAGCACAATTATAATTAGAGAAACATAGTAGTCAGTATACCCTCAGTCACACAAATAATTCACATGAGCTTCACTGCTATACATACTTATTGTTATTTGTAATTATGTTTGCATTTTTTATTTATTAAAACTGAGTGTATAACCCCTAATAAAATTGGAAGAATGTAATATTTTTTTTCAAGTGAATTTTAGTGTAAAGTAAAATGGAACAGCAGTAAAATTATTTGGAGTTTTCTGTATTAGAACCCAGTGATCTTCTGTATTACAGCCCTACATTTACATCTGCTGCCACAGGAACAGTGAATAAAACATTTGAATATTTTCATATTCATTATTAACTTCTGTATCTATTTCTTCAGTGATGGCTTTCTTGGTGCTATTCTGTGTGGGAAGCAAATCATTAAATCAAACCTAACATTCAAATGTAGCTTGAAGTGATATGCAAATTTATTGTCACTAACTGAAATGTCATTTCAAGAGAGAAAAATAAAATAAAACATGCAGTCCTTGTGACAAACAGTGAAAAAGTTGCAAATCAGCGCACTCCTATTTTAAATCAGTTAAAACAGTACTAAAGTAATCTTCAGAGTAATATACACTATCATTCTCATAGCATTACCTCATAGATGTGAAAACCTGGACTCTCAGAATTGTCATATAGACAGATATAACCTTCACTATGAGCAACATGGCCCAATATTAATTAATGGTTCAGATGTCAGATGAGCCTTATGGGGGATGCAAATGACAGGTTGATATTGGCTCACTTATCCTGGAATGATGGAGGTGGTCCAATTTTCTGCAATGTCAGACAATGACAAATAGGTGTATTTGCAATTTAGATTATGGGCTAACAAAATGTCCTTGGGTCTGTTAGTCAACATTCCATAGCAGTATAATTAATGGAATGTGTTTGGAAATGTGCATTTCCACATAGGAAGGCATTGTTACCCCCTTCAAATATCCAATCATATGTGTCAGCCAGTGGGGGGGGGGGTTAGGTTTAAAAAAAATGGATGATAGCCTCCTGCAATGAGTTTTTATATCACTGTGGAAAGAATGGGCCAATTGATTGTAGGATGACTGGGGATGGATAGCACTGGGGAAAATTATTCGTACATGTACATATATACATATGGATATAATAGCAATTTATAAAACAAAAACACCCCAAATGATTTTTAGTGTTTAACAAATTAGTAAATAGTAATAGCCAAAGACTGTGATGTTTGAACATTAGTACTGCAAAAATTAACAAGGCATGATGAAAAATATTTTACTCTTCCATAGAGTTGTCCACAAATAGTGACAGTCTTAATAAATGCAAAAAAATAAAATAAAATAAGAGTATATTATTGGCTGACAGAAGCACTTGCTCTGAGATTTATATAGCAGCATTTTTATTATTTTTTGGTTAGGATTTTAATGTATCTGTTAAGAGTTTTATATCAGCTTGATTAGGGATTGCACTGAGTCTGAAGGCTGTACTGTTTACAGTAATTGAGCATTTCTTTTTATTTATTTGACATTTATTAGCCAGGTTAGTCTGATAGGGCAGCAGCCCTTTTTCAGTGGAGACCCAAGGAGAAAAGCTCCAAAAAAGATACATACAGAATTGGGCTAGGCTTATAATTGCCCCAGGGCAGATAGCCTAGTATGAACCTATGAACCTATAAAACATTAACAATATTAAAACGGCAGATAATTACAGGTAGTCAAGTCATAACCATAACATAAAATTGAATAGCAATTATAATAAGAATTTGGAGAAAAAAGACAACCTGCTGGAAGTGTTCAGTAGATTAATCAACATAGTAGAAAACAAGTTAAAAAACTATGAACTAATCATAAAGGATCCTAAATAGAGAAACAGAATATATATATATATATATATATATATATATATATATATATATATATATATATATATGTATGTGTGTGTGTGTGTGTGTGTGTGTGTGTGTGTGTGTGTGTGCATTATCCTGGACTAGTTTGCTGGAAGCTGAGAGTAAAAACTAGCCATATGTATAATAAAGAGGAAAGAAACAAACCTGGGAGTGGGGAGCGAAGGTAGTTGTGGGAGTATTCAGGGGAGTACAGAAGGAGGAGAAGGTAGGACTAAGTTTGGTGATTGCATGGGCATGTCCATGATTTGCAAAGGCAACCCTTTAGAGCTCTTTTAAAAGAGTTATGGTTAAGGATAGATCTAACACAAAGTGCTAATTTATTTCACACTTTTGCTACTGAGTAGCTGTAGAGGAGTTTGCCAATATTTTTGTTGGGGTATAAACTTGAGAGAAGATGCTGTTGAGAGTTACAGAGGGCATGGTTGGGAGTGTAGAGATGGATGAGGGGAGACAGAGAAGGGAAGGATGAGGGGTTATGTAGTACAGAATGAGCCATGAAAATTTGGGGCAGGAGGATTTGATGCCGAAATTCCAGCCACTGCAAGTTAGTCAAGGCTAGGCAGTGATGGCAGCACTAGGGGTGGTTAGAGAGAAATCTTGCAATTTTATTTTAGGCGAGTTAAAGTTTAGACAGAAGGTTGGATTGGAGGTGTGTAAGAATAGAGTTGGGTGGGAAGTAGGAAAGCTTTTGCAAGAGATTGTCGAAGAAATTGTGAGGAATTCTTTGTGCCTGTATAACAGGTCAAGTTTTGATGAGTCTTTTTAATGGACTCTTGAGTATGGAGATCAAACTTTAGCTGGTCATCGATGATGACTCCAAGTGGTTTTGTGTGAGTATCAATAAAGATGACAGTATTGTTAAGAGAGGAGACGGTAAAAGTAGCTTTATGGTGTTTGTGAGATTTAGGGAGAAATAAAACAAGCTTGGTTTTCTTAGGGTTAAGTAGCTGTTGATTGGAAGTAAGCCATTTTTCAACAGAGTGTAGAGACTGTTGAGTAAGGGTGTGAAGGTGGGAGATATTGTCAGAGCAGGAGATGATAGTGGAACCATCAGCATAATGAATCACTGAAGAGAGTGGAGAGGATGAGCGGAGGTCATTGATAAAGATATTAAACAACAATGGTCCAAGGGTGGATACCTGGGGAGCCCCTATTTGTACAGGTAAGAAGAGAGAAAAGATTGCCATTTAACAGCTTGGATACTATTGGATAGATAGTTGGTCATCCAAGAAAGTGCAAAGTGGGAGAGATTTAAGGTAGTTAGTTTGGACAGAAGTAATTTGTGGGAAATGGTGTCAAAGGCTTTGGAGAAGTCCAGAAACAAACAGGAGACTAACTTATTGTTGACATAAGAATTGGCAATACTGTTAATGAAGGATGTCAGAGAAATAGCTATACTATGTTTTGGTCAAAAAAGGTGCTGAAGGGGTTAAGAGATTATGTAGTAGGAGGTAATTGAGAAGTTGTTTGTGGATGCACTTTTTGAGTATTTGTGACAGGAAAGATAGAATGGCAATTGGTCTGAAATTTGAAGCTTCAGTTGAGGTACCACCTTTATGTAGGGAATGACATAACATTTTTTCCAGATGTCAGGTACAGTATTTTCCTTGATGCATCTATTTACTAGCATGGAGATGGAATAGGAAATGGAACTGGCAGCAATTTTTAGGAATTGAGGAGGAAGGTTGTCAACTGATGGCGAACATGTTTTGAGTTTGCTTAGAAGAGATTTAATATAGGTAATAGAGGTGGGTTTAAAAGAGAAAGAGGTTATAGTGGTGGATGGAGGGGAGATAGGGTGGGTAATAGTGGTATTCTTGGTTAGATTATGGATGGAGTCAATGAAGAAGGAATTTAGATAGGTAGCAATATCAATGGAAGAGCAATTAGGACAAGGGTTAGGTGAAGAGGAGCTGGCGGATTGCCAGAACTTTTGTGGGTTGCAGTGAGGGTTATTTAGGGGTTTTTGGAAAAAGTTTTGTTTGTGAAGGGTGACCATTTTTCTTTTGGTTAAATTGTGGAATTCTCTATATGTTTAAAAATCTGAGGAACATTTTAATTTTTCCATCTTTTCTATATACAATCTCTCTTTTTCATAAAGATTCTAGTGGATTTTGTTAATCAGGGAGTGCAATTACTTTTGATTCATATTTTTCTGATAGGGGCCAGGGAGTTAAGAGTGTCAAGAAAGATGTCATTAATTGTCAAGATGGCATCTTCCAGGGGGAGGTAGACAAAGGACCAGTTGGTTGAGGAGAGCAAGTGGTTGAAAGTATCAGGATTAAAATCAGACATATTACAGCAGCCTTTAAATTGCTGGAGTTTGAGAAGTAGGGGAGAGTGTCTGAATATGAATGTGGGGTGGTGGTCATTTAGGGAATTGGGAATGGTGGAGTGGTTATGATAGAAGTAAGGATTGGAGGTGAGGACCCAGTCTAGAGTGGAGCCAGTGTTGGAGCATTTATTTAGATGAGTGTCAACAATAGATAGAAGTATAACTTCCCATCTGACAAAGGGGTGTAGATTCAGCTGAGAGGGAAGAGCCTGCTGCTGTTTGTGATGTTTTATAGAAAGTTCAGAAAAGAATGAACTGCAAGTGACCAACACTTAAACCAAATGCTTTCTGTGGAGGAGTGAAACCTCCATTTCTACAGGGCGTGAAACACCTCAGGAATCATTGCAAGACTGTACAGTTAACAATAGCACCCCTTTTGCTTCAACTTTCACTTTGCAGTACAAATAATATAACAGAGATAAACTTGTCTGCTTCTGGGAATGGAAACCAAGTAGGGTTTTCTTATGATTGCCACAGTATGTCATTGCTAATATGCTGGTGGAAAGGAGAGGTGTTTATATAACATGGTTCATTCCACTGACGGGAGTAAAGGAAAAAGACACATCATGTGGAAAGATAATTTATGCTTATGAAGGGAAGGTAGGGGGAAACAAGAAGTAGAAAGTTAATGGAAAAGTAATAAAAGGCATTGCGATTTCCTAAAAAGAGAAAATATAGTTAACCATGTAAACTGAAAGCACACATATGCTGCTGAGTACTTTCTGATAGTTTAACCTATTATAATGTATCTACCTTATGATTCTGATGCAATGACATCCATTCTGATGTCAAATATAACCATGAAAAACAGATCAGAACTTAAAAGTCAAACAGTTTCATGATGTTCATTTATTACAAATTCGACGTAACTCTGAAATTCAGCTTGTACTGAAATGTGGTTAGGTGGGACAATAAATGCTATCCATGAACACAGTTAAGAAGAAAATCAAAAGTAATAGTAAAACAAGGAACATGCATAGCAGCTCCTAAAATTATTGTATGCCAATAAGGTTGGGGTGGCAGTTTAGCTGACAGTGACACATTTAACAACCCAGTATATGCACATATGGTTCCACTTCTAACCATCAAAATTTCAAAACATTGAAGTTTTGATCATCGAGACCAGAACATTGAAGGTTACAAGTGTAACCAAAAAAAAAAATAGAAAAATAAATTTTAACAATTGTATACAGGGGGGCTTCACCCCCTGCACCCCTCAAACACCCTCCTACTTTAATATTCCAACTCTGAGACTGCACTACAGTGGAGTAAAGGGAAAGCTCCAGTTTAGCACTATATGCAGAAGCGCTAAATGGGAGATTTTCCATATCCTATCTGTAGTGCCATCACACAGATGGCACATAGACACAAACAGTATACAGGGCACCTTGGTGCCCTGCAAAAACACAAATATTCTCCAACCTACTCTTACATTTTTCTTCCCCTTCAAACCTTTGACGTTTTCACACTCTGAGCTGAACTTCGATGTTTTAAACATTCGATGGTTTGAAGGGAAACCGCACATACACACAATATGCACTGATCTTAGCAACAGTAAGAAAGTTTTGGAGGTAATTAACAGATTACTGAAGATTCTTCATGGAGACAACTGGAACTCCATAGATTTCAACATCTTATGATAAATAAAAGGCACCTAGTGTAGTAAAGAAGAGACAAATATTTATTTTATATTTATCCTTTGTTGACTGGGTTAGTCCCACTAGGCTAGTAGTTGATTTTCAGAGGAGGAACAAGCAGGTATTTATACTATTATGTAAAATTTGGCCAGAGCATTGGGGCACTTCCTACTCTTTTCAATAGGTTGCATGGGATATTTACATCCACGTAAGCCACCAAAATTCAGGCAGATGGGACCTTTGTTTAATATCTGATCTAAAGAAAAACGACACACTCAGGTGTGCAGCACCCCCTTTATGTTATACTGCAGTGTAAGTAATCCATCTGTCTTGTGTTGGAATAGAACCCAGAACCTTCTGCAAGAATGGGAGCCTGCTACCTGTTATGCCACTAACAGCAGGATAGTTTTATTAAAAATCAAGAACAAAAACAGAGTGAAAGGAGTCTCATGGACTAAAAATAAAATTAATCTTCTATTCTAATAAGCCCTTTTCTTATTTGCATCTACTGATGCAATCCACTTTTACAGCTTCTGCAGATCTTTCATAACCAAACAGTTTTCAGTAGGACTTCATTCATTTATCTCAGTGAAAAATATGTTCTCTTCAGTGTTGTTTCCTACTTGGGTCTTAGCTCATATACTTCTGCAGTATAATAACCATATAGTTGACAATGCCCATATATTGTTTTCTGTCACTCTGATAAGGAGGAATCCAAGGGATTCAGATACCAGAGCTGTAGCCTTGTAAACTGCCTATCACAAGTAGGGGCAGTTTACATATTCATGTAAAACCTAGTTCATAGAAAAGCTTAGCTTTGATGAAGACTATCTTATTATAGCAATAACCCACGCTTGGGTGTGGGTAATGCTGGATTTACCCACATTTGGTGTGGTTTGGTCATGAGGGCGAAGCCCAAGTGGCCAAACAAAGACAGCAGTGGATAAATCTAGCATTGCCCACACGCAGAAGTGGGTTATTGCTATTATACAATGACATTATTTAAGAAAAAAAAATTACTTTTCTTAAATAATGGCATTGTATAATGCCTCCTTACTGCCCTTCCGCAGCTGTCTGGTATTCTGCGGCAGTTCTGATGTACTGCGCATGCGTATACTTACGCAGTACATCAGAGCTGTGGGCAAAAGCAATGGAGAAAGCAAGATCTCTGTTGCTTTTTACAACCTGTCTCGCTATGTTAAATGAGTTTAACATAGCGAGACAGCTTTAAAAACAGCAACAGAGAATCTCCGTTGCTTTTTTTAAAGCTGTCTCGCTATGCTAAACCCATTTAACATAGTGAGACAGTTTTGGAAAAAGCAACGGAGAAAGCAAGATCTCCGTTGCTTTTAAAAGTATCTCGCTATGTTAAATGGGTTTAAAATAGTGAGACAGCTTTAAAAAAAACAACGGAGATGCTCCGTTGTTTTTTTTAAAGATGTCTCGCTATGTTAAACTCGTTTAACATAGCGAGACAGGTTGTAAAAAGCAACAGAGATCTTGCGTTATCCATTGCTGTAAAATTACTATAACTCTGATTTACAACGTGCACGCTGACCAATCAGCGTGCACGTTTTGGAATATTAATGGGGGTCTTTGTATAATATCCACTAATCTACATGTTTCTGAATTGCCCATAATTACCACCAGTGATAAATAGCACTTTTTGATAGTTATTACCACTAGTGGCCCATGCAGTGCATTGATACAGGAATTCATTCTTAGTCATTCTGCCACACAAACATGCAGTTGTTTGTGCATGCACGTGGATGCTCACACACACACACACACACACACACACACACACACACACACACACACACACACACACACACACACGCACACACACACACACACACACACACACACACACACACACACACACACACACACACACACACACACACACATATGCATATCTCCCCACACATAATCAATATGAAGCTCCCCCAACACATACACACTCATGGGCATACTCACCCATTCAGCCATTCATACGCTCTCCTACACTCTCTTTTGTTCCACACTTTTATTAAATTAACACTTAAAACAATACGCATGCATATATTATCAGAAAAGAAACAAATTATATTATTTTGTCATGCACTATCCATTACATGCATGTTTTCTTTCCTTACAATAACTGTCAGACTCCAACATTACATAAATTATGCAATTCCTGCTTTCTCTTAAACCAAACTACTATTTCTCCTGATCATTATTCTGTAAATATTATTCCCACAAAATCCATTTAATTCTATGTAATTTGCTGTTTCCCTTTTCTTAAGATCCCACTTTCAGATATTTTATCTCTTTAACAATGTTCAGTACTTCAGTTCCAGAATGTTTAGGTTTTAATTTCCATTTTTAGCAAATGCTTTTTTGTCAGCCATCAATTCAATTTAATAAGGCCTTACTATGCTATGCAATTCAAATACTCAGGCCCAGATAAAAAAAAAAAAAATCATTTACTTGTTGTAACCATTTGATCCTCCAATATTTCTGATGGAGTACTGTTTCAGGAAGTGTTAAAAATCTGCCACTTCATTACCCTTCCAAAACACATGTTCTCAGTTACCTTTCTCTTCCCAAGCACACCACAGAACATTGCATCACTTACTTCCCTCCTAGCTTCCACACTTCCACAGGAATACCATCTATTCATTGAGACTTTCCTGCAGATTGATTATGTGTCACCATTTTATCTCATCTCCTCCTATATTAACTATTGTTGAGTTCATCTGCCTCTAACCTTATCTACCTAAGTCTTTAATAAATATTTCCATTTGTGTTTTTATGATTTTCACATGACTTTGTTTTATACAAATTTTCATAAAAATTCCTAAATATCTCTAATATCTTTGGCTATTTTTCCTGTTATAGGCTCACTAAATTTGGCAACAGCCCTTTCTACTTACTGGTGTAAGTCAAAGTGCTAAAAGACTTTGCATTCTGGCATTATAAAAAATAAGTGTTGCTTAACAGCAGTCTTTCTAAGCTCATGTATACTATCCAGATACTCACTTTTTTCTCTTTAGTGCTCTGCAATTGCTCATCTTCTTGTACTGTAAGATCTCCCTTATTCTACAATTCTTTAAAATTCTCAGCCCCTCTAAATAATTCTTGTTACTTCTTAATGCCATCTCTTTGTACTTTATTTCTGCCCTATTCATAAACTCCACTTTCATTTTATAATACTCACTGGCTATAACTTCTGAATAAATTTCAACCTTGCCTAATAATTCTTGCCAATTTTCTAATATCCATTCCTTAAATACCTATCTTTTTAATAGGTAGATGGGGAAGTGCCAATATTTCATTTGTACTTCATTATCGAGTATTTTGATCCTAGTTGTTATCGGTGCATGATGCATCTCAAAGATTTCAGTTAAATGCACATGTTCCTGTGAAATATAATTTCTGCCTAGTCTAGCCAAGTTATTGTATCTTGCAGAATATTATGCAAATTCTCACCAAATTCATACTACTGAATTCATATCTTCCATACCAAATATTTTTAGAAATTTCCACAAAAATCTCCGTCTTTTGTTAAATTTTCCATTCTAGGTCCACCAGATATATCCTCACTGTTACAAACCAAGTTTAAGTAATATTCCCTGCTGAAAGCTGATTATTTCTCCCAAAATGTTCTTAAGCTCCATAGTAGCAGTTTTAGGTGGAATATAAATACATGCCAGTGTAAATCTTCACCCTTGACAGTAGCCCCTTACTACCACAATTTTACCATTTATCCCGTTCTAGCACCATTGGATCTCCTCTAACAATTAGTATAACTATCACACATTTCTTTATCCTTACTAACAAAGATCATTTATTTGCTAAATAAAGGAAAACTATTTGTAATATTGTGGTCTGAAAAAAAACAAACAAACAACAAAAAGATTAAACCAAGATCATTAATCCAGTCATTTACCTATGCAAATGTAAAACAAAACATTTAAAGTCTACATATATTATATTACATCCAGTGCACTTTTACACCCTATCCCCTACCCCAACAGTCCAAGATTACAGTACATTAACTCAAACATGGTTTTGTCCAGTCTTTCTTCTTGTTTACATTTTAATGCCTATATTTCTTAAAACTAAAAAAGAAATACTTGTTAGTTTTGTATCATCATCATACACAACATGAAAACATTTTAACTATAAATAATGCAATTTATATTTTGAAATGCTTTTTACAAATACTTTTAAGAACTAAACATTGTTTTACTTACTATTACTTTCCCTTTTTTTCTCAGTTTGCAAAGTCTTTAGATTACAAAGAGATCCTTCACTCATCTATCTTGTGAAATATAGCTGACTGCAGCTTTCATCAATTAAGGATCCTCCAAAATCTACATTTCTTTGCAAATAGGTTGTATATGATTTTTTTATACAAGAATGTATATGTAGTGCAACATCATCAGTATGCACAGACTGTCAGGTTTTATGTAAGAAGATTTGTCACAATAAACTATCCTGGGGATTCATTAAACTCTGTGTAGGCTTAGCGCCAAAAATACATGGAGTTTGTGTTTGCACGATGAGCAGCAGTGATAATTGCATATGCATGCCCCCCATCATGATTACACAGATACACGCATGGTTTCATGGCTAGCAACAGTGTTGCTGGCCAGAAAACCATGTTAAGCAGCATGAACATCTGCAGATAAGCAAATATTTGGACAGACTTGTTCTGTGTGATTGCGCAGACAGCCACAATGATTACCAGGGCTTAATGTAAGGCAACTAATAAAGTTAGATCATACTATAATAATGTTTAGTCAGTGCAGAGTAGTGTGCAAACATGTTTTAGGCATACATGATAAATAATTTGGTGGTGATCATCCAGGGTACATAGACTGAATTATATATAATTATTCTGGAGAAGTGTTTGTATTGAAATGGACACACAGATGACTTGTAGGAATGACCATAGGGGAAGAGGATAAGTGAAACATGGTAATGGTACAGGAGATGAGCGCATGTCAATGTACATACACCACAAAGAAAATACAGTTGTAGCATACATATGTACATAATATAGGGCATATCACTGTGTACATCTCCTTTGTGGGTATAGTCATACTATCATGCAGATATTGTATATTATGTGACTGTCACCCAATGTGACATGTCAATGGGGAGGATTCTTTGTAATATAACCATCCTGACATGAACAATGGAGAGGACATATATCAAGGACAATATATACAGTAGGGGCTAGATGCATATTGTGAAGCTGTGCAAAATGAGTTACCTGAATATAAATGTTATGTCAGCATAGGTTTCAACCAAGTGGGACACATAGCAACAGGCTCATGGACAACAGTATACAGAAGCACATACAATCATGGACAATATCAGCATAATGCCAACATTAATCCCATATCTTTGACATAACATATGTGACTTTGAGTGATTATAGATTTGTCATCAATCTATGAGGGGAATCAAACATACCTTCCTCAAAATGCAACATCTGCCATAGGTTTAAGGAGGGACACTGTTACACCAGTATTTGAGATTACATGCAATTCTGACTAGTTGACAGGTGTGTGCGTGTGTGTGTGTGTGTGTGTGTGTGTGTGTGTGTGTGTGTGTGTGTGTATATGTATATATATATATATATATATATATATATATATATATATATATATATATATATATATAGGTCTACTTCCCCCTGACCAAATCACTGAAAGCTCAAATTACTGAAAACTAATTTCATCGAATCTCATTTCATTGAAGCGAAGTACTGTCACTGTATAGAGTACTGTAAAGCAAGTAAAAGGTATATACCCTTTTCCCTACTGTAGTGCAATCCCAGAGTTAGTATATATAGTTAGGGGGTGTGGGGCACATAGCTCCCCTACCTAGTTTGGTTTTATATTATATTTCACTGAAAGCTTCAAAACAATGTTCTAAACCAGAGACATGCATACTTATAACACCAATGACTAACTCTTTCCAGAACACAATATATACCCAAACTAAGAGGGGGTGCTATGCCTCTCCCCCCAATGTGGGGGGCTGTGCCCCTCTCACCCCCTAAGTATATATACTAACTCCTGGATCACACTACAGTAGGGAAAAGGGCATATACCTTTTACTTGCCTTACAGTACTCTACACAGTGCCAGTGAAATGAGATTCGGTGAAATGAGTTTTCAGTAATTTGAGCTTTCAGCGATTTGGCCAGGGTGAATTGAAATTCAGTGAAATGAACGTTCAATGAAACAAAGTAGACCCATATATATATATATATATATATATATATATATATATATATATATATATATATATTTCACAATCCACACTGTCATGAATGCAACCTATGCCATCAGTGCAGCCAATCAGCTATGTATTTATTGTGTACATCACAGGAACATGTATCACACATACGTCTTATTTAACACCTATAATGCCCTTTGATGTGGATGTCCCACACATACTCAGGAGTTGTGTTACATACAAGGGAGTAGTCACCACTATGGCAGCAATCTATTGTTTGTGTGCTGATATTGTTTGTGTTATACTAATATCACACTTGGATTCAATTATTGTCCACAATCTGCAGTCATCTACAAAGCTGGTTGGACAAAGAATGTATAATTCATTATTTATGTCTAAGACTAAAATAATGAACAGGAAATGGCCTAGTACAGAGTCCTGAGGTATGGATCTGATCACTGGACTCTAGATATAGGTTAGTTCACACACTTCAACATATTTATCTGTCACATATGTGATCCAGTGGTCTACCCACTTGGTGATGTAGGTGTTTATGGCCACTTGTGACATTTTTGTTAGTAATATCTCAGTGTGGATTTGTGTCAAATGCCTTGGCCAGGCCAAGTTATGTAGGGTGATAGTGTTGTTATCATGCATGCACTTGTTGAACCTATATATTGAGGACATCAAACATATGTAACAGACATGATGTAGCCTGAACAAATCATACATGTGTGTTGTACACAGTCAGGATATTACCTGTGTCCTTTTAGAGAAGGTCCATGATGACTTGTTGGTCTACCTCACAGATGATAAGAGTCAGGATGGATATATACATGCATGCATCAGGTGATGTTCCCCTAGCCAGAATGATATATGGTGATGTACACCCTTCTATGGGAACATAGGTTGTCTGGAGGTTGCATTGAAGTATGGACCAACTCTGTCTTGCAGGTCCATGTCTTAATTCACACTATAGGCAACCTATGATGTTGATAGAGCCAGTTGATTATGTGTTATTGGCTGTGCAGTGCATAGATGATCTCCCCTCCTTAGAATAAAAGCTGAGTAATATTTGCATGTATACTTTGGCTGATGGCCACTGGCAACAGATGGGTGATGTGGGAGACAAACTGTCTGCTAGGGGATTGTCTATTTCTTCCAGCTGAGTATGTCTGCTAGCATCCACATACATATCTGTGCTTAGTTGTTTATTCCCATTAACATTTCACATTTGTTGAAATAAATGTTTGTGAAAAGACCTCCAAATACAACCTTGGGTAATATAGCTGCACATATAAAGAATTCCACAAGGTTGCAATTGAACATGTGATACATCTGTTGTGTATATCACAGCATAGCATGTGTATGTGACAAGACTTATGTGACCATGTAATCAATATGAATTTATATTGATGTCTGTCACAGAACATTTAATGATGGTACTTAGACACATACATACCCATGCCATACTGCAAGTATCATTGTGATGGGAGAATGTGTAGAAGGTTGATCCACTCCACTACAGCAACACGTGTCCTAATATGCCAACAATATACATAAAAGTGTAAAATCTTATGTAAACAGTTCTCAAGAGGTATATTACTACAGCTGTTATAGAAAGAACATGTAAATGAAAGGCAGCAATGCCTATCAATACATTAGCTCACACCACAGATTGTAATACCCTCTTGTAGCCATACTGTACATCCACTCTTCAATATAGCATGTGTCAATGACAACAACGTACACATATCAATAGTGCATAGTGGAATATGACATTTTATGCTAATGGCCAATATCACATGAAATCCTAGCCATTATTATACCATGTAATAACAAATCCCTATATCTGTATTATGGAAGATAATAAGACTATTGTGCATATGTGTATATTTATTGGATTGCATTACAGCCTATCATTGTTCATATGGGACATGTGCACTACAAGATTACATTACAGCCTATCATTGTCCATATGGGACATGTGCACCACACCATGACAGAATTAGCAATCACGCATGCAGTGGTCTGGAGATAGCTTGCAGAGCCTCATGGAAGGACTCTGCTTCATGATGTGTATATGCATATTTGACATGAGAACATCCTCCACTCTTCTGCAGCAAGGATGTCATATGGCCATAGGAAAAAGAAGAATGGTGGACGCATGGGAGTATGTGAAAGCATTCCAAGTAGTACTGAAGTGAAGAGTGATTCCAAAGATCATACAATCACCTTTATATACTGCCAACCACACACACACACACACACACACACACACACACACACACACACACACACACACACACACACACACACACACACACACACACACACACACACACACACAAGTAGACTGGGCCTGATTTGAACATTGCACCTGTGTATGTATAGGATATGAATACAATAAAATGTCACAGTAGCAGATCTACCACATCTGTTTGTCTGTAACACTGTCATGTTGCACTTTATGGAGTATGATAGCATCATTGTTTGCTGAGGAGATCATATTGTGAGGAGTGTAGGACATGGATGTGTACTTACATCCCGATGTAAAATTGTCTCAAAAGTGATAGCTGTATGTATAGACACACAAGTTGCCTGCTGTCAGGTTAGAGCACCTATATATGTAGGTAAAGTAGCCTGCAAACACAGTAGTTAATGTTACTGCCACAACACAAGTTTGTCTTGAATACTATCAGAGTGCATGTTATACAGGATGACATAACCATTGTATGCTACAACATGTTCAAAAGAGGGTTTGGCATAGCTGTGGATACAGAAATGTTTCAAAAATTGTCACCATAGTGATTGTTGAATACACACATGGTTGACTGCAGTGAGAATAGAACCCCTACCTATTTACAAAGCATAGCATTTAATGCAAAAACCACAGCACAAGTCTGGCTTTTATAGTGTTGAACAACACTTTATAACTGATGACCTAATCAGTGTCTGGTGAGAAGAGGATGGTATCAGCAGTGTCCCAGGCTCATGTAAAATGGTCTCTCAGATGTCAGTCAAATGAACAAACATACAAACACACACACACACACACGCACACACACACACACACACACACACACACACACACACACACACACACACACGCACATGCTCACGCATACACACGCATACACACACACACACACACACACACACACACACACACACACACACACACACATACACACACACTACTGCAGATCCTACACATATTTACAGAGCACAGTATTTAAAGCAGGTGCCACAGCACACATCTGGCTTTTATAGTGCCAGATAACACTTTATAACTGATGACAGCAGCATTGCCCGGTGAGTAAAGGATGGTAATAGCAGTGTCCTACATGCTAGTGTAAAATGGTCTCTTGAATGTCAACTAAGTGAAGACAGACACACTCCAGTTGATCAGAGTGAGATAAAAACCTCTATCTTAGTATACAAACTAGAGAACTCAATATTTAATTTATTTTATTTTAATTTAACATTTGTTTACCAGGAAAGTCTGACTTGGAACAAAGCCAATTTTCAGTGACGGCCTGGAGAAAAACGTTCCAGACGCATGTCTTTGTAATGCAAGGCACAGTGCACATCTGATGTTTTTAGTCCTGCTGAACAATTTATAATGGATGACATCATCACTGGATATTATGCTCTTTTGAATAGACACACACACACACACACACACACACACACACACACACACACACACACCACTGCAGAACCCACACCTATTTACAGAGCACAATACTTAAAGCAAGTGCCACAGCACAAATCTGGCTTTTATAGTGTCGTATAACACTTTATAACTGATAACAGCAGCAGTGCCTGGTGAGTAAAGGATGATAATAGCAGTGTCCTACATGCTGGTGTAAAATGGTCTCTTGAATGTCAACCAAGTGAACACAGACACACACCAGTTGACCATAGTGAGATTAGAACCTCTACCTAAGTATACAAACTAGAGAACTCAATATTTAATTTATCTTATTTTAATTTAACATTTGTTTACCAGGAAAGTCTGACTTGGAATGAAGCCAATTTTCAGTGGAGGCCAGGAGAGAAATGCTCCAGACGCATGAGTTTGTAATGCAAGACACAGCGCACATCTGATGTTTTAGTGCTGCTGGACAATTTATAATGGATGACATCATCACTGGATATTATGCTCTTTTGAATACACACACACACACACACACACACACACACACACACACACACACACACACACACACACACACACACACACACACACTCGTTGATCACAGTGAGATTAGAACCCCTATCTAACTAGGTACATCAGCTGCAGAACTCAGTACTTAATGCAGGAACTACAGCACAAGTCTGACTTTTACAATGCTGTCGGACAACTTATAATGGATGACATCATCATCGGATGTTTGAGAGAACATGGTGGGATGTCTGTATGAAATGAATAAGTAACCATGTACAACTGTCAAGATATTAAAGTGATGCATGTTACCAGATTTAGGAGTGTGCCAAGTTTAGCATTTACTGTTGTGTTTCCAATGTGCAGTTATACTTTAAGACACATCTTTACAAACTATATGCAAACTGTTGTCCACATTACTACAAGTATTAGACAATCTGAATGTGTACTGTCAATATAAATGTGTACATGGTATGTAACAAAGCATTTTTTTAATTTCTATAGTGTAGTTGATATATTTGGGAATAAGTACTGAGAGACCAAGTTTTAAGTGCATGAGTGCAGGTAATACATGACTACAGTGTAAATATCTGTTCAGTCATTAAAACGTGCCATCCCTTTGATTGTGTTTTTTCATGAACTATAATGGGATGAAGACTAACTATGCAGTAAACAAAAGTAATACATGCTAATCAGCACTTTGCATAGCACACTGCTGAGCAGTTGGTTTGTGTGATCGATTGCAAAGTGTTTTCACATACGAGATATACACTTAAAGACTCCTACTTGAACTTGAGAGGAACTTATCCATACTGACTATGGTAGGTACATCTAACAAGATACTTTGGTGTTCATAAATAGTTCATATTGGAAATGTTGTCATAAATTAAAAAAAGTATTTATACTGCTTTCCTCATTTATGCATATTTAAGTGAAAAGCAAACACAAGCCTCTGCTTCATTGATAAAATAATGAGACTTCTATTGGTTTGCTTCCCTCTGCGCAAGCACGTTAAGTGGAGAGGAGTAGCAGTCAGCACTTTGGATAGTACTGAGTGTAAGAAATAGACCTGCTGTTTGGCTGACTGTGTGGCAGCAGTTGTAAGTGCATTGAGATATTTATTTTGAGCCCAAATAATACAGGGCTTGAATCCAGCTGTATCTAAAAATTTTAAATATGTATTCATAGGGTCATAGAATCATAGGAGGTTACTAGGCTAATGGCCCTAGTGCCATTACAAACCTAGCTAAGTACAACCTCTGTTCCCAAGAATATCAAGGTATTAAGTGGAACTAATACAGCAACTACTGCCCCTGTTCAAAAGGGACACAAGTAAAACTCCCAGGGTAGATTTGTGGTTTCCCATACAGTCATCTAAATTACACTTAAATAGGGTCAGCGAGGGCCTCTTCTTCACCCGAAATGGAAGTTTGTTCCAGAGAAGTAACCTCTGTGACACATAGCTGTCTGTCCAGCAAGCCCTGTTGATGTCACATACTAGGTTGAGTTCCCTAGAGTGACTACATCTTAAACCATTTGATTTATGAATATGCAGCATTACCATTATAGCAGGATCTGAGATTGCCTTATATGCAAGGCAGAAGTCACCTATGAGTAGTCTGTAACACAGAGACAGAGTATAGTGACAGCAATTTCAGTCTGTCAATGTATGACATATGCCGAAGACCATGAATTTTCTTTGTAAGAAATCTTTGAGGTCTTTCCAGTTACTGCAGGGAAATGGTAAGGTACATACCAAAGGTAGCATTGCACTCTGTTATTGGTCTGATGAGTGAGGAGTACAGGGGGGTTATAATCTCTTTTTTTTTTGGATGCAATTCCCTTACTTATGAGGTGGGTGACATACAGTAGAAAGCCTTTCTTACCACTGTGGATCCATGGTATTCAAAGGAAATGTTGCTCCCCGGGATTCAGGAAGCTGAAAATTCCATGCAGAAACAGTATAGGAGCTCCTGCATGGAAAAAGGCCACCGAGCGATTCAGGATAGTAGTGTTTTCACGTGCATGAGCGGTCCTACACGGTTATAGCATGGAAAACTGGCAAATATGCAAATCACCTAATTTGCTGGTAAAAACCATGCAAATGAGGTGATTTAGTGATTCACCAAGCTGCCAGGTCTCCATGCTAGAATAGTGTCAGTGCAGAAATGTATTCTGAAAATAACTGAGTACATTTCTGCAACTGATAAAAATGGAGGCATGACAGCTCATGAAAAAGCATGTATTATGTACATTAGACATGCCAATGGCAAAATATAAGGCCATTGGCATTAAAATGTGATTAATTATTATGAAAATTAAACTTTTTTGGGGGCCAATCTCGGCCATTTAAGCATAGGACAGTGGCACATAAATGGGATCATGCCGAAAAATAAAAAAAAAAAAAACGGGAAAACTCAATTTTAAGTGAAATCTGCATTTTGCCATTATAGTCAATGTCAAGCAGAATGTAAAGAATATCAGGGAGCACTGGTTGTCAAGGGGAAAGGGTCCATTTTAGTGCAGTAACTAATAACCTACATGCTGGGGTATACAAATGAGGGGAGTTATACTGAATCACATATTTCTTCAAAGTGTCAGCTTGTACCTAACCATATAGGTGTAAGAATACAACACCGTAAGTCTAAAAGCTGAATGACTTCATAAGGAGGTGTGTCATGCCTGCTGTAATCTCATTGGAGCTCTGTGGCCCATGTTTTCCCTTAGCTAAGCACAGCTAAGGAAGGGTGTGTGTTAGATGTGTCTGAGCATTGTGTACATAGCCTAAATGGGTGTGTGTGCCACGCACAGGGTTTTAAATACAAACAAAAAAAAAAAAAAAAGAGGAAATGGCAGAGCTGTTTACATTTCAGCACTGGGTATGCCGGGTACACCTCGGGGCTTAAATATGGAGGAACTGGGAAGGGGGAACAGCAGTAAAAAGGCAATCAAGGAGAACTAGCATAGCTGCCAGGTAGAATGTTTCAGAATCAACCAATTACATATGCAGCAGCCCAACACACTACTATAAACTATGCAAACACCTTTCAGACTGTTTTTTGGGGAAACAGCAGTAGGAAGGCAATCAAGGAGAACTAGCATAGCTGGCAGGTGGAATGCATCAGAATCATCCAATTACACATGCAGCAGCCCAGTACACTAATATAAACTATGCAAACACCTTACAGACTGGTTTTCCCCACAAACTCTACACCACTGGTGTACACAGATGGGAGATTTTTAACTGACAAAACTAACTAAAAATGTAAGAGGCTGACGCTTCTTTATTACTCCATCAATATGTGCTAGAGACTGAGGGTGGTGAGGAGGAGAATGCTGACAACTGACCCACAATGAGAAGGAGAAGAGTGTACAGACCCAGGGTAACCTACCAGAGCCTACATGAGCTGGAGATAGTGGAGCGCTATAGGGTGGACAGGGACATTATACTGCAAATCATTGAGCTGTGCTGGCCATGCCTCACACACAGAACTAACAGAGGGAAACCCATCCCAGTGCATACCAAGGTATGTGTAGGCTTAAGAATACTAGCCACAGGTACCTTCCAAAGACCAAATGGGGATATCATTGGGTCTCACAGGCATCAGCATCCAGGGGAACTCCACCAGTTCCTGGATGCCATGACACCACATGCCAATGAGCACATATATTTCCCTACCACTCATGAGGCATCAACAAAAAGAATGCATCTCTTCCACTGTATAGCAGAATACCCTGACTCCCACATCTCGCATTGCTCACAGCTGTATCAGGGGTTTGCCAGGGGGTCTTCCCATATGGTCAATTAGTGGGGAGATGCTGGCTATCCACTGGAACCATGGCTGATGACACCCATCAGAAATGCACACGCACACGAAAAAAACACCATAATGAGGCTTATGCAGAAACCAGGATCATTGTAGAGCATGTGTTTGGGATGCTCAAGTCATGGTTCCTCTGCCTTGACATATCTGGTGGAGCCTTGCAGTACTCTCCAGCTACATGTACACAAATGTTCATAGTATGTGCCATGCTTCACAATATGATCCTGCAGAAACAGCTGCAGCAGGAACAGCATGGAGCAGGGCCACCCAGCCCTCCACCATTGCCAAGGCCAGCACAAGCACAGAGGGACTTGGAGGAGGAACATCCTGAGCCTGCCCCTGTAGGCAGAAGGAGGTGTGCCCAGTATGCCTATGCCTTGGAAAAGAGCCAACACATAGCAGACACACTGACCCTGTAGGGATCCAGGGACTGATATTTCTCTCCAACTCGCACATATAGTAAAAGGGATGCCAAACATGACACTACCTGCGTGTTACCATGTATAGGGATTGTAGTACATGCATCCGACATAGCCTCCAGTACCATCCTCAATACTGGCCCAGCAATAAGGTAAGTCACCCTTCCTATCAGTTACTGAATGGAGTAGTATGTTCTGATAGTTGTATGTATAATATGGATGCAAGCAGGCAAGGGAATTGGGTGGCTGAATGGGATAGCAGCAGACAGCTGACAGCTATATGGGACAGCTGGAAATCCATAACAAATACTGGTGTCAACATGCTAGGCAGTACTACACAAGGTGACAACTCCCACCACAGTACATGTGATGGTCCAAATAACTGTAGGTGTCAATAGGTCATACACATGGATGTCAGTGAGGGTCACATAACCACCACCAGCCTCACCCAGCAGGACAGGTGTAGATGACCATAAATAAAGGCCGGGCTAAGGACCCCAAATGATGGCAATGGCAAACAGACCCCCTTCAGATCTACACAGACATACTACAACAGGTCTGGCAGTTGAATTTTACTTCTGAAGGGTAAGAGGTCTGAAACTGAAATGTATGCCATTAAGATCTAACATGTGTACTCTACTGATATGCCTCCCTTCTGCATGATAGGTTACAATAGAATATGAAATGGAAGCCAACAGAGTAACCAAAATACCAGTACAGTCATTGCAAATGTTTAAAGTCTTCAGGTGTGCACCCCCAACCACAATCCCATGTAGAAATGCAGTAACATGTACATTTGAGGAGTAATATTACTGGGGCACAGATTGTCAGAGCTGTCCCAGTCTACATTGTTGCATGTGTACAATATATAGAGGTCGGTGTGGTAAGTTTGTTGTGTGTTTAATATTGCCTGGAAGTGGTCAGCATGTGGGCCTGGATGGTTGTGTCTCAGTGGCCTAGGTACAGTATAGTGGTTGATAGGGCCATGTTCCAACAACTGCAGTGCCAACCACACTGTTTTTCAGCTACACCCATGTCAGCAGTTGTACATACTCATTGTCCAAATGTCAATATCTGTCACCATCAGAAAGCTGGACACACCATGAATGGGGACCCATACAGGTGCAAGTAACCTACACAGAGTGCATATAAAATAATTTTCAACTACACACAAGTTTGGAATTATACATAGAGGTTAGCATCACATTAGTTGTCCCTCTATTATGGAATACTGGTAGTCTGCCCAATCACTGTCAGACCACAAAAGGCACAGTTATAAAGTGATGACAAGCTGCCCATGTCAACACATAAGCCAGCATAAGGGGAATGTCCCAGGTATATTTGTGAGTCAGGTGCAAGTAGCTTCCATATCACACATACACCCCGCTTACCCCACCATCAGGCACAGGTTTATCACAGGTCATATCCTTGCTGTAGGGAATGAATACAGCATGAACCTATCTCTGTATGGGAATACATACATGATGCTGCATGCTGAATAGGTGTCCAATGCAGGTGTGTTCCTAGCTGTAAGCAGCCACCTGACCACATCCAGACTCGTAGATCAGTATGAACAGGAACGATTGACAGGAACACCTCAACCACTCACCACTATCACCCCAGGGTAATCCACTGGCTTGCAGCCTGGGAACGTATGACTGACAGAATGCACTGGCAGGCTACAGATGGCCTGCAACACTCTCAAATGGCCTACAGTTCTTTGGCAAAGGCCAATGCCTCACCCATAGTACCAATGTACGAAATGTCAGGGGGACCTAACTAACAACCTAACACAGTAAGCAGAAAACAAATGCAAGGCAATGTTAACAAATGCCAGTAGCATGCCTCCCCATGTCCTACTGCAAGGACTGTGGACCAGGCCATAAAAACTACTGGGATAAAGGCCCAACTATAGGGATACCTCTGAGATATTGCTTTCATAATGTTAGGGAGAGGAGAGAATAACAGAGGGGGGGGGTGTAGAAGCATGGATGTCATGGAGTGTGTGAAGTCTGAAACTCTAATGTCCACCCATACTACCCCCTGACTGCAAACCCATGAATGAATAGCCACAAAACTTCTTGTAAACCACAATGTGAAGGTAAACTGAACAGATATAGGAGTCCTGCCTCTGGATAACCTGGGTGTATCTGTACAGCTGAGAGGTATGGCCCAGCAGGATATGGCCATTCCGTTAAGAATGGGATTCCCAGCCAGCATGCTAACAAGGTGCTGGACCATTTACACAGAACCAGCAGTCTGCTGTCTGTAGCTACCCCTCCACAATGGCAGGAGTGTACCAGAATGTGTAGTCTATATGCCTTAGAATATTGGTCTCAGCTTCATCATCTTGTATTTCCCTGGTAAATAACTGTGAGAAAAGAATGATACCTGTCAGTAGTTGATGACATGATACATCACAATGTAAAATAGTACATATCTCAGAAAATCTATGCTACAACCAACCATGTTAAATAAGCATCACAGACAGCAATAGTTACAGTATCCCCTGTATGTTACACCCATTGTGTCTCCAGATTGGCAACCTATCTAAAGATATCCTGCATAAACAGGTTGCTAGGTGTAGCTGTAGCACAAAAAACCCTGAAATGGAGTCCAACCCTCCCTGGAATGGATGCACACACTCAATATAGGAGGTCATACTGGGCATGCTCCTACACTTAAAGAAATGAAGCCCATGTCTGACAACACAGTGGACTACAGATATCTGTTATTCACAGATGTCTGTGCACACACCAAATTTTACACCGTTGATACTACACACACACACACACACACACACACACACACACACACACACACTGGATAGGAATGCTCACACATATCTAAGGCCAATATAATATAATATAATATGTCAAACATACACAAACAGAGGCATGGGGAAGAGAGAGACAGACAGCTATAGAGAGAATCCTATTATGAGGCCTTTCCCACCCAGTACACATTCCATTGGCCTATATCACATGATGTGCTGATGTCATTCACTGTAGAAATTCCTTTGGTTAGCCCTCAGCCCTATCGTGTCAGTGGTGCTTGTGATAACTGTGTAACACTACATTCCATATAAGTATCCATGTAGCAGTGGTAATCTCAATTCTGTCAAATGTAAAGTTGTGTGTGAGTGTGTGTGCGTGTTCCTAGATGAATGTGGTTGATGCCATTCACAGTCATTACACTTCCCATTGCCCTACTTTAGCACTCCTGCTGATGTCAGTCACCCTGAAATAACCCTTTGGGCAGCTTGTAGCCGTCTAAGCTCTGTGGCACTTGCAATAATGGTGTAATACCATAGTGTAGCAAATTAGTTAGGTAGGAGTTCTAATTCTGGTAACTGTGAAAATGTATGTGTTTGTATGAGAGAGAGTGTATATTTTTGTAGAGATCTGATTTTGTGGTCATGCACACTCACTACACTTCCCTTACCCCTACTTTAGCACTGCCACTGATGTCACACACCTTCAAAGATACCTTTGGGCAACTCTTTAACATATAAGCTCATTGGTGCTTGCAATAACTGCATAATACTAGAGTATAGAAAACTAGTTAGGTAGCAGTTTTATTCCCGGTTCTGGCAAGTGTGTTTGTGTGAGAAAGTGTGTGAGACTTTGTATTGACCTGACTTTGTGGCCCTTCACCACACTCATTACACTTCCCTTGCTCCTCCTTTAGGACTGCTGCTGATGTCACTCACTTTCAAAGATAGCTTTGGACAGCTCTCCAACATATAAACTCTGTGGCACTTGCAATAACTGCGTAATGGTATAGTGTAGCAAGCTAGTTAGGTAGGAGTTCTAATCGCAGACCTGGCAACTGTGAAAATGTGTGTGTTTGTGTAACAGAGTGTGTGTCTTTGTTGAGACTTCATTTTGTGGCCATTCACACTCACTACACTTCCCTTACCCCTCCTTTAGCACTGCTGCTGATGTCACTCACCTTCAAAGATACTTTTGGACAGCTTTACGACATATAAGTTCTGTGGTGCTTGCAATATCTGTGTAATACTATAGTGCAGCAAGCTAGTTAGGTAGGAGTTCTAATCCTGGTCCTGGCAACTGTGAAAGTGTGTGTGTTTGTGTGACATAGTGTGTGTGTCTTTGCAGATACCTGATCTGATTTTGTGGCCATTCACACTCACTACACTTCCCTTACCCCTCCTTTAGCACTGCTGCTGATGTCACTGACCTTAGAGGTATGTTTGGACACTGTTCTACCTGTGAGCACTGTGGCGCATTTGATAAATGTGGAACAATGTAGTAGCAATAACTACATATGTAGGGGGTTAAATCTCATTCTTGGTAAGTGTTTGTGTAATATATGTGTCCGTACCTTAAAAATTTTGGTCCCATTTACACCCAGTACAATTCTCATTGCCTGACTTTAGCAGTCTTTCAGATATCATTCACCTTAGAAGTACCTGTTGGCAACCCTAGACCATGTAAGGTCAGTGGTGCGTGTGGTAAATGTGTAACATTAAGGTCTGAAAACATAGTTAGATAGAGGCTTGAACCTCACTCCTAGCAAATATAAATGTGTGTGTAGGGTAAAATATGTAAAATCTCTCACCCACTACATCACCCAATGCCAGTATTTACAAGGGATGGTAATTTTCCTCACCTTAGAAGTACCTTGGGACAACATCCATCCTATAAACTCCATGCCATGTGCGATAAATGCATAACACTGTAGTAGCAATACATAGCTTAGTTGGGGTTTGAAACTCAGTACTAGCAAGTGTGTATGCGTGTGTGTCTGTCATCAGTGTCCTGTGTGGGTGTTGGTGTGATTGTGTAGATCCATTGGGGGTGGGATTTACTAAATTATTATATTGAGGACCTAGTATATGTCCCAATGTCCAGATTACAAGACCAGCAGTTGTCAAACACCATACAGGTTGGTGTAGACAATCCACAGCCCTAAATATGGAGGGCTATGTGCAATGACTATGTAATAGTATGGATTAGTTAACAATATAGGCAACCTTTCTAATACTCAGAGACCACTCTCCACCCAGGAATCATACACAAACACACTTGGCTAGGCAGCAACCACCATATCAGTAGTTCTCCTGCAAATTGTCTCACAGATAGTACCCACAGTGTGACTGCAGTGGCCTCCATGTCAAACCAATAACCAGACATGACTGGTGTCACACAGGGTATGGATCGATGTCCTCTCATGTTTGGGATCTACCCTTCTGAGGTGCAGGAGAACACAAAGGCACCCTGGCTGATAATGTTTACATACAACAGTAAGGTAGGAGGTAGCATTTCCAATCCAAGTGATGTTGACATCACGCTCAATGGCCACTTGACACCTATGACTGTTGTCAGAACCCTGGACATTACCTCAATGCCAAGAGATGTGCTACAATGACCTTTGGGAACACCATGGCTCACATGAAGTAATACATTGGTGGTAATTCACTGAACAGTGAGGTTATTATGACAGAATGGGAACACAGGTTGACAGTCAGCTGTCTGTTGACCACAACAGTGACACTGACATCAGAAAGTACTTTGATGTGTTACATATCCTGACTGAGTGTGTGCCATCCAGCAAGTAAAAGGACATGGCACCCTGTTCCATCCCTTCAGTAGCCCAATCAATGTGTACAGTGGCCCTTATGCCATATTCCCCACTGGACACCTGCAACAACTGTATAGTCTGCAAATGTACTCCACAAAGGGAGTACCATGCCTTATACACATGCTCTGTATGGACAGACTCCAATAACTCCATTGAATCTCTGTATCATAGTGTCTATGTATGTACAATTACCACCTCAATTACACAGCCATATCTCACCAAATGAGGTCAGGAATGCTACTTCTGAAGATACCAGTCTGTCCACGGAACATGCCCCAGAGACCTCAAGCACACTTCCACACTTAAAAGAACATGCATGTGGGACATGTGCACAACCCAGACACTGTCCATGTTATGGAATATAAATCAGATGCATTTGAAGCAGTGCACATTAATGGCTACCCACAATAGAAATCTGGATGAGTGGATGGGGAATACAATATCCACCCCTGGGGACCACTCCAATGACTATACTCCTGATCCACACTGGGGACTATATTTGTGTGGCCTGATGCCAGGGTTAGCCCTGTAGAGCCTTCAGGCCCATTCACCTACTACACACCTATGAAGTAATGAACCTATGGATCTCAGTACGGGCAAGTGTGTGTGTGTGTGTGTGTGTGTGTGTGTGTGTGTGTGTGTGTGTGTGTGTGTGTGTGTGTGTGTGTGTGTGTGTGTTTGTGAATAGTAATCTCAGTGTGTTTGGTTGATGAATATTCCCTGTGGCTGTGGTTATTAGCAAACGGAGGTGTGTCCACACCACAACACGTACCATTCTCCATTCCACAACAGATGTTGTAAATCAACATATGCCAATATAAAACACTCAGCCCTATAATCTGTGAGGCATATGCAATCACTGTGTTACAGACCAGGGATTTCCATGCACATACAGCTGTACCCTGCCTATGACATGGTGGATGTGTTACCATACTGCCACACCCCGTGGTCTTACTGCAGGGCCACATCCTGGTGACACACAGTTGCCTAGAACAGAAACAGGATACAGCATGTGAGAACACATTCACTCAACACTTCACTTGTGGGTGGAGAGAGGGGTAAAGCTGGCACTGCATGTGTTGCCAAGACTGTGCCCAATATCTGTTGTCTCAGTATAGGTATTAGCATTGTGCAGTATCTCACAGCACTTATGTTTAATGCTGTGGAGGTTGTTGATTTAACTATCAAAGGCTGTTGTGATTGTCATCAGTGTCTGCTGCATGTCTCCCATCATAGATGCTTGTAGGGGATTCCATGAGGGATCTAAAGTTGTGTTTGAGGCTAATAAGGGAGTTCAGCAGTCATGAGACATCACCTTTCCCTGCAACAGTGTCCTCCTTCTGATGTACACTTTAGTAATGGCAGGGGATCATCACATTGTCTCCCAGTGTTTGGAGGACAGTGTCTGGCTTCTGTTGGCTCTGGCTAGTACCATGCATTCATGTACACGTTTGTACAGTGCATATGTGTATGGTTCCACAGTCATGCAGCTATTTTCCATTGCCATGGGTGCAGTGAAGTCATCCACCCATTTTCATGGCTGCAAAATCAGCTTTGGAGAGGTTTTGCAAGGTGGTTACCTTTGTGGGGATGTGGCTGACATGTTGAGTTCCATGTTGATTACAACCTGTGTGGATCTCACCATGCAGGGATTGACATCTGTTGATAAGCAAGAGTCCCATATTTAAGTAGTCAACACAGGTCAAGTTTGTTGCATCCTCTACCAGGGGTCAGTATGAGATGGTCCAGGGCATTGGAAATGATGAATCCCAGAAGTGTTGGGCCATTGTACTGGCACTTGACTACTTTCCCTAGGTGATGGAGGGTAGTTGAAGTCTCATACTATGTCAGTGTTGTGTTGGACCATCATAGATGTCATGGTGTTGAGGAATGTGCATTGACAGTATAGGGACATAGATGTGGACCCATAGCGGGCCATGGTCTGGATTGCACAATTACCCCGAGGCAGTTGTACTGGAAGTAACTCCAATGCATTATGCTGGGATATTAGCCTGGAGGTGTTCCTAGCCATAATGAATATGGCAACACCACCTGTAGAGGTGTGGTCCAAGTTTGGGGGCTGACAGCTGTGGAATTTGTCATAGCCTGATACTGCAGGTCTGCTGTCTGCTGCTGTGAACCACCTCTCCATTACAGCAGACATGTTCCCCACTCCAACGAGTGCTTTGAGTGACTGCATCCTGACAGATGTCTACTGTTGAGCAGCATGGCCCTCAGATTGCATACATGTCTAACTGTTATGGTGGTAATTACATTAGGAACACTGCCTAATAAGGTATCATAGGGTAGCAAGACACTTAGCCAGTACCTGGAAACTCAGTGCTGACAGATGTAGGACATATGTGGCAAGTCATTGGGTTCTGTCAATTATGTCATCCCAAGCAGAGAGGTACTGGATCCCCTGAGAATGACACAAAACATGTAAGCCAATGTTGCAGTCAATCATCTGTTGATAGTACCACAGCATCATTCTGGGTGATGGTGGTACACTGCTCAAGGCTACTGTCACACCTGCCTGGACCACATAATCAGGGGGTTCAACCACGTCTCTTATCATGTAGTCCAGGGAGGTGTGTCCCAACTCATTTACACCCACATGGATACAGAGTGATACTTGTAGTTGTTGTGGAGTGCCATGACTGGCTATGTTATGTTTTGGATGCTGGCATGGGATAAATATTTGGCTGTTACCTGCTCCATATTCAACTTAGTGAGTGGGGTATGTGTGTGCCTCATTATTGAATTACCCATGATTACTGTATTGTGCAAGGTGGTTAGCCTTAGGAGCTTAGGTTGAGGGGCACACTATGTAAGATAAATATGTGTCCCTTGGCATGTGCCATGTCATGGTATCTGAGTGGGTGTCTGTCTTGCGGGTCTGTGCTGTTTGGGTACATGTCCATTGAGTGCCTCTGGGAAGGTGGGTGTGTGGCTTTTCACTGTATGTCATGGCTGTCAAAGTGGTTGTCATGGTGATCTATGTGTTCAACATGATGTGGTGCAGTTGATGATCTTATCCTCTTGACCTGCTAGTCCAGTCTTTGTTGGAGAGTCCATATGTCCACATTGGGTGATATATGGGTAACTCTCACAGGTCTGAGTGTTTTGAGATTAGAGGGGAGAGTTGTCTGTGTACATGAGGCAGTTGCAGCAGTGCCTCAGAATGGACAAGTGCACCAGGTTAATGGGTGAAAGCACAGAAAACTGCCCTTCAAACATGCCAGAAGGGGTGGACATAACTAGTAAGTACTGGGGTTACATATCTGATGAATGAGTACTGCTGATGGCTCCCAGGTGTGCCACACATCTTGATACAATAACCTGGTGAAGTGCCAAGCCATAATGCTAGTTGAAGTGCAAGACAGAAAGAATTAGCATGATGTAAGGTTGGAACAGAAGGCAAGCTGTCTGCCACCTGTAATACTTTACTGCAGCTGTGTAATTATCAGTAGCTTTGGCATGTGACAATTCAGTAATCTCTGAAGCACATGCAGTAACTGTGTAATACTATAGTAGACATAACTAGATGGGCAGTAATTCTAATCCCAATACTGGCAAGTGTGTGTGGTTGAATCATGTACTGTCTCGCTTATACCATTTTTGACTTGTGTACTGCCCTTCACACTTCCTCACCTCAATCTAGTAGTCCTGTTGATGTCATCCACCTTAGAAGTATCTTTGGACTAGATGAGACAGTATCATCTCTGTGGTGCATCTAATAACTGTGTAGTACTATAGTAACAATAACTAGATAGCCAGGAGCTCTAATCACCCTACTGGCAACTGTTTGGATGTGTGTGTGTGTGTGTGTGTGTGTGTGTGTGTGTGTGTGTGTGTGTGTGTGCGTGCGTGTGTGCGTGTGTGCGTGATTGTGTGAGAATCACGTAGTGTGTGGGCCACACCATTTTTGACCTGTGTACTACCCTTTACACTTCCCCTCACTCCAATTTAGTAGTTCTGTTGATGTCAGCCACCTTAGAAGTACCTTTGGAATAGGTGAAAATATATAAGCTCTGTGGTGCATCTGATAACTGTGTAGCACTATAGTAGGAATATGTAGATAGGCAGGAGTTCTGTTTGTGTGTGTGAGGACTATATCTTGTGTGGCTTACACCATTTTGATGTGTATACCATACACGGCTGGTGACCACCTCCCGTTGCCATTACTTAATATAGTGTAGTAACAGCATCTGCCTAATATGCAGCAGGTTAAACCATTGTACAGTCCTCTGTACAGATATGTCTGGAAGATCAATATGTTTGCAACCTGTACATGGTTGGAAGTGGTCTGTGTGACTTAATAATGCTCATGTATGTGATATTGTAGCCAGATAGGCCACACTGAGTCTACTGACACATGTGGTAGCATGAGGTATCATACCTGACTTTAACACCATGCTGATATGATGTCTGCCATCCTCACAGGTGGCCAGCCTTGTAGGTGCAATTCATGAGTCCAGATGCTTGGTTTTACAAGTGAACTGTTCCTGTTATGGGTCACATTAAAGGCTGCAAGAGGTGTGAACTGATGTATTGTGGTCCTAATTAGTATGTAACAGGAACACCTTGCATTTTAACAGTGGTGTGTACACAATTTATACCCACTGTATACCACTAATGTGTCACAAATGTCCCTACCTTAGGCCGTTTGTCCAGCCCATTTTTCTGGCCCCTGTCCAGATGCCTTGGCACTGACAAGTTGTGACAAATGCTACAGGAATGTTGAATTCACGTCAGATAGGCCCCAGTGGTGACCACTGTAATACAATGCAGTTAACCCCAGCACAAGTGAACATGCACAAAAAGAAATATAACTATTACATAAAGCAATATAGCTATTACTGATGGTTGTATGCATGACCACTGTGATGCAATGCAGTTAACCCCAGTACAAGTGAACATGCACAAAAAGCAATATAACTATTACATAAAGCAATATAGCTATTACTGATGGTTGTGTGCATGGTAAATTGTGTGCCCTTCACATGCCCGGGGTATTGCCAGGCAACAACAGACCCATGTCATACTCACCAGCTTCAGGCTGCTGTCCCATATGCAAACCAGAAGATCCTAGGTAGTTGTGAGAGGGAGTTATTGTCAGCAGACTCACATGTGGCCTTGGTACAGGATAGATACATCATGTCTGCACATCTACAGTACTATCCCCAATAATACACAATGTCCTGTCCTCACCATAGATGTGCACCTCTGTGCATAAGAAAACCTGATCCACAACTGCAATCGGACCTGACACATGGATGTAGATACAATACAGATACATGTATGTCTGATACATTAGTGTACTAATCCCCACTGGGCCCATACCTGCACACTCCTAGTCCAGTGTGTGTGTGTAACCCACCTCCACAATCCTTCCCTTAGCTTCATGGCTTGTTCTTTGGGCAGGTGCCCCAAGTTTGGTGAGGAGCTCCTCAGTGGGTGTCAGTGGGGGCCTGGATGGCTGGGCCCCCACCTGTGGTTAGCCAGTCCCTCACTACAGCAGCAGCCCATTGATGTGTATGGCAGATGAAGTCAGTGAACCAATGATGCACATGCTCATAAGTTCTGTTGTGCAGGCCGGCATCATTTACCCTATGGACCACACTGTTCCACAGGGTGGTCCTCTCCCACACATCTTCTGCTCTCCATCTAAATAACAGGGCATAATGTCCAAGCACAAATTGGGTGATGATGTCAGTTTCTCCAACAGAGAATGCTGGTATTTGAGCCCTCTGCATGTTACCTGGAAGACATAAACAGGGAAAAGGTCACAGGACCTCATACAGTTGTCAAATTGCACATCAACTGTGGATATTACTTGCAAATAATCCACACTACACCTTAACCCTCCAAGCTATCATGGCTATAGCAGCATGCATTACACTCCTGGCACTGAGCTATCTTATTCCCCCCAATGTTGGACACTTGAGTGCATAATCCTCTAGTCTCCATTCATGTCTGTGTAGAGGGTTGACAGTGGCCATCTTCCATGTGGATGGCGTGTGGATGGTGGGAGGTCTGTGTATGACTGTGATGTGTGATGGAGCTGTGAGTACATGCCTAAGTTCATGTAGGAGGCAGACAGTGATGTTATGCCCCATGGAGATATGTTGTTGTTGCCGTCAGTAAGCAATATGTACATACTCACCATTGTTGAGGGGAGGAGTGTGGTTGATGTGCATATCCCCCTGTACAACTGGGGTGGACAGGGTGGTGATGTTCCCACCTAACATGTGTGATGCAGGTTGCCTATATCCATGGCATGTGTGTATGAGGTGTTCTTTACCTTCTTTACATGTGTACTCTACTGATATGCCTCCCTTCTGCATGATAGGTTACAATAGAATATGAAATGGAAGCCAACAGAGTAACCAAAATACCAGTACAGTCATTGCAAATGTTTAAAGTCTTCAGGTGTGCACCCCCAACCACAATCCCATGTAGAAATGCAGTAACATGTACATTTGAGGAGTAATATTACTGGGGCACAGATTGTCAGAGCTGTCCCAATCTACATTGTTGCATGTGTACAATATATAGAGGTCAGTGTGGTAAGTTTGTTGTGTGTTTAATATTGCCTGGAAGTGGTCAGCATGTGGGCCTGGATGGTTGTGTCTCAGTGGCCTAGGTACAGTATAGTGGTTGATAGGGCCATGTTCCAACAACTGCAGTGCCAACCACACTGCTTTTCAGCTATACCCATGTCAGCAGTTGTACACACTCATTGTCCAAATGTCAATATCTGTCACCATCAGAAAGCTGGACACACCATGAATGGGGACCCATACAGGTGCAAGTAACCTACACAGAGTGCATATAAAATAATTTTCAACTACACACAAGTTTGGAATTATAGATAGAGGTTAGCATCACATTAGTTGTCCCTCTAGTATGGAATACTGGTAGTCTGCCCAATCACTGTCAGACCACAAAAGGCACAGTTATAAAGTGATGACAAGCTGCCCATGTCAACACATAAGCCAGCATAAGGGGAATGTCCCAGGTATATTTGTGAGTCAGGTGCAAGTAGCTTCCATATCACACATACACCCCGCTTACCCCACCATCAGGCACAGGTTTATCACAGGTCATATCCTTGCTGTAGGGAATGAATACAGCATGAACCTATCTCTGTATGGGAATACATACATGATGCTGCATGCTGAATAGGTGTCCAATGCAGGTGTGTTCCTAGCTGTAAGCAGCCACCTGACCACATCCAGACTCGTAGATCAGTATGAACAGGAACGATTGACAGGAACACCTCAACCACTCACCACTATCACCCCAGGGTAATCCACTGGCTTGCAGCCTGGGAACGTATGACTGACAGAATGCACTGGCAGGCTACAGATGGCCTGCAACACTCTCAAATGGCCTACAGTTCTTTGGCAAAGGCCAAAGCCTCACCCATAGTACCAATGTACGAAATGTCAGGGGGACCTAACTAACAACCTAACACAGTAAGCAGAAAACAAATGCAAGGCAATGTTAACAAATGCCAGTAGCATGCCTCCCCATGTCCTACTGCAAGGACTGTGGACCAGGCCATAAAAACTACTGGGATAAAGGCCCAACTATAGGGATACCTCTGAGATATTGCTTTCATAATGTTAGGGAGAGGAGAGAATAACAGAGGGGGGGGTGTAGAAGCATGGATGTCATGGAGTGTGTGAAGTCTGAAACTCTAATGTCCACCCATATTACCCCCTGACTGCAAACCCATGAATGAATAGCCACAAAACTTCTTGTAAACCACAATGTGAAGGTAAACTGAACAGATATAGGAGTCCTGCCTCTGGATAACCTGGGTGTATCTGTACAGCTGAGAGGTATGGCCCAGCAGGATATGGCCATTCCGTTAAGAATGGGATTCCCAGCCAGCATGCTAACAAGGTGCTGGACCATTTACACAGAACCAGCAGTCTGCTGTCTGTAGCTACCCCTCCACAATGGCAGGAGTGTACCAGAATGTGTAGTCTATATGCCTTAGAATATTGGTCTCAGCTTCATCATCTTGTATTTCCCTGGTAAATAACTGCGAGAAAAGAATGATACCTGTCAGTAGTTGATGACATGATACATCACAATGTAAAAGAGTACATATCTCAGAAAATCTATGCTACAACCAACCATGTTAAATAAGCATCACAGACAGCAATAGTTACAGTATCCCCTGTATGTTACACCCATTGTGTCTCCAGATTGGCAACCTATCTAAAGATATCCTGCATAAACAGGTTGCTAGGTGTAGCTGTAGCACAAAAAACCCTGAAATGGAGTCCAACCCTCCCTGGAATGGATGCACACACTCAATATAGAAGGTCATACTGGGCATGCTCCTACACTTAAAGAAATGAAGCCCATGTCTGACAACACAGTGGACTACAGATATCTGTTATTCACAGATGTCTGTGCACACACCAAATTTTACACCGTTGATACTACACACACACACACACACACACACACACACACTGGATAGGAATGCTCACACATATCTAAGGCCAATATAATATAATATAATATAATATAATATAATATGTCAAACATACACAAACAGAGGCATGGGGAAGAGAGAGACAGACAGCTATAGAGAGAATCCTATTATGAGGCCTTTCCCACCCAGTACACATTCCATTGGCCTATATCACATGATGTGCTGATGTCATTCACTGTAGAAATTCCTTTGGTTAGCCCTCAGCCCTATCGTGTCAGTGGTGCTTGTGATAACTGTGTAACCCTACATTCCAAATAAGTATCCATGTAGCAGTGGTAATCTCAATTCTGTCAAATGTAAAGTTGTGTGTGAGTGTGTGTGCGTGTTCCTAGATGAATGTGGTTGATGCCATTCACAGTCATTACACTTCCCATTGCCCTACTTTAGCACTCCTGCTGATGTCAGTCACCCTGAAATAACCCTTTGGGCAGCTTGTAGCCATCTAAGCTCTGTGGCACTTGCAATAATGGTGTAATACCATAGTGTAGCAAATTAGTTAGGTAGGAGTTCTAATTCTGGTAACTGTGAAAATGTATGTGTTTGTATGAGAGAGAGTGTATATTTTTGTAGAGATCTGATTTTGTGGTCATGCACACTCACTACACTTCCCTTACCCCTACTTTAGCACTGCCACTGATGTCACACACCTTCAAAGATACCTTTGGGCAACTCTTTAACATATAAGCTCATTGGTGCTTGCAATAACTGCATAATACTAGAGTATAGAAAACTAGTTAGGTAGCAGTTTTATTCCCGGTTCTGGCAAGTGTGTTTGTGTGAGAAAGTGTGTGAGTCTTTGTATTGACCTGACTTTGTGGCCCTTCACCACACTCATTACACTTCCCTTGCTCCTCCTTTAGGACTGCTGCTGATGTCACTCACTTTCAAAGATAGCTTTGGACAGCTCTCCAACATATAAACTCTGTGGCACTTGCAATAACTGCGTAATGGTATAGTGTAGCAAGCTAGTTAGGTAGGAGTTCTAATCGCAGATTTGGCAAATGTGAAAATGTGTGTGTTTGTGTAACAGAGTGTGTGTCTTTGTTGAGACTTCATTTTGTGGCCATTCACACTCACTACACTTCCCTTACCCCTCCTTTAGCACTGCTGCTGATGTCACTCACCTTCAAAGATACTTTTGGACAGCTTTACGACATATAAGTTCTGTGGTGCTTGCAATATCTGTGTAATACTATAGTGCAGCAAGCTAGTTAGGTAGGAGTTCTAATCCTGGTCCTGGCAACTGTGAAAGTGTGTGTGTTTGTGTGACATAGTGTGTGTGTCTTTGCAGATACCTGATCTGATTTTGTGGCCATTCACACTCACTACACTTCCCTTACCCCTCCTTTAGCACTGCTGCTGATGTCACTGACCTTAGAGGTATGTTTGGACACTGTTCTACCTGTGAGCACTGTGGCGCATTTGATAAATGTGGAACAATGTAGTAGCAATAACTACATATGTAGGGGGTTAAATCTCATTCTTGGTAAGTGTTTGTGTAATATATGTGTCCGTACCTTAAAAATTTTGGTCCCATTTACACCCAGTACAATTCTCATTGCCTGACTTTAGCAGTCTTGCAGATATCATTCACCTTAGAAGTACCTGTTGGCAACCCTAGACCATGTAAGGTCAGTGGTGCGTGTGGTAAATGTGTAACATTAAGGTCTGAAAACATAGTTAGATAGAGGCTTGAACCTCACTCCTAGCAAATATAAATGTGTGTGTAGGGTAAAATATGTAAAATCTCTCACCCACTACATCACCCAATGCCAGTATTTACAAGGGATGGTAATTTTCCTCACCTTAGAAGTATCTTGGGACAACATCCATCCTATAAACTCCATGCCATGTGCGATAAATGCATAACACTGTAGTAGCAATACATAGCTTAGTTGGGGTTTGAAACTCAGTACTAGCAAGTGTGTATGCGTGTGTCTGTCATCAGTGTCCTGTGTGGGTGTTGGTGTGATTGTGTAGATCCATTGGGGGTGGGATTTACTAAATTATTATATTGAGGACCTAGTATATGTCCCAATGTCCAGATTACAAGACCAGCAGTTGTCAAACACCATACAGGTTGGTGTAGACAATCCACAGCCCTAAATATGGAGAGCTATGTGCAATGACTATGTAATAGTATGGATTAGTTAACAATATAGGCAACCTTTCTAATACTCAGAGACCACTTTCCACCCAGGAATCATACACAAACACACTTGGCTAGGCAGCAACCACCATATCAGTAGTTCTCCTGCAAATTGTCTCACAGATAGTACCCACAGTGTGACTGCAGTGGCCTCCATGTCAAACCAATGACCAGACATGACTGGTGTCACACAGGGTATGGATCGATGTCCTCTCATGTTTGGGATCTACCCTTCTGAGGTGCAGGAGAACACAAAGGCACCCTGGCTGATAATGTTTACATACAACAGTAAGGTAGGAGGTAGCATTTCCAATCCAAGTGATGTTGACATCACGCTCAATGGCCACTTGACACCTATGACTGTTGTCAGAACCCTGGACATTACCTCAATGCCAAGAGATGTGCTACAATGACCTTTGGGAACACCATGGCTCACATGAAGTAATACATTGGTGGTAATTCACTGAACAGTGAGGTTATTATGACAGAATGGGAACACAGGTTGACAGTCAGCTGTCTGTTGACCACAACAGTGACACTGACATCAGAAAGTACTTTGATGTGTTACATATCCTGACTGAGTGTGTGCCATCCAGCAAGTAAAAGGACATGGCACCCTGTTCCATCCCTTCAGTAGCCCAATCAATGTGTACAGTGGCCCTTATGCCATATTCCCCACTGGACACCTGCAACAACTGTATAGTCTGCAAATGTACTCCACAAAGGGAGTACCATGCCTTATACACATGCTCTGTATGGACAGACTCCAATAACTCCATTGAATCCCTGTATCATACTGTCTATGTATGTACAATTACCACCTCAATTACACAGCCATATCTCACCAAATGAGGTCAGGAATGCTACTTCTGAAGATACCAGTCTGTCCACGGAACATGCCCCAGAGACCTCAAGCACACTTCCACACTTAAAAGAACATGCATGTGGGACATGTGCACAACCCAGACACTGTCCATGTTATGGAATATAAATCAGATGCATTTGAAGCAGTGCACATTAATGGCTACCCACAATAGAAATCTGGATGAGTGGATGGGGAATACAATATCCACCCCTGGGGACCACTCCAATGACTATACTCCTGATCCACACTGGGGACTATATTTGTGTGGCCTGATGCCAGGGTTAGCCCTGTAGAGCCTTCAGGCCCATTCACCTACTACACACCTATGAAGTAATGAACCTATGGATCTCAGTACGGGCAAGTGTGTGTGTGTGTGTGTGTGTGTGTGTGTGTGTGTGTGTGTGTGTGTATGTGTGTGTGTGTGTGTGTGTGTGTGTGTGTTTGTGAATAGTAATCTCAGTGTGTTTGGTTGATGAATATTCCCTGTGGCTGTGGTTATTAGCAAACGGAGGTGTGTCCACACCACAACACGTACCATTCTCCATTCTACAACAGATGTTGTAAATCAACATATGCCAATATAAAACACTCAGCCCTATAATCTGTGAGGCATATGCAATCACTGTGTTACAGACCAGGGATTTCCATGCACATACAGCTGTACCCTGTCTATGACATGGTGGATGTGTTACCATACTGCCACACCCCGTGGTCTTACTGCAGGGCCACATCCTGGTGACACACAGTTGCCTAGAACAGAAACAGGATACAGCATGTGAGAACACATTCACTCAACACTTCACTTGTGGGTGGAGAGAGGGGTAAAGCTGGCACTGCATGTGTTGCCAAGACTGTGCCCAATATCTGTTGTCTCAGTATAGGTATTAGCATTGTGCAGTATCTCACAGCACTTATGTTTAATGCTGTGGAGGTTGTTGATTTAACTATCAAAGGCTGTTGTGATTGTCATCAGTGTCTGCTGCATGTCTCCCATCATAGATGCTTGTAGGGAATTCCATGAGGGATCTAAAGTTGTGTTTGAGGCTAATAAGGGAGTTCAACAGTCATGAGACATCACCTTTCCCTGCAACAGTGTCCTCCTTCTGATGTACACTTTAGTAATGGCAGGGGATCATCACATTGTCTCCCAGTGTTTGGAGGACAGTGTCTGGCTTCTGTTGGCTCTGGCTAGTACCATGCATTCATGTACACGTTTGTACAGTGCATATGTGTATGGTTCCACAGTCATGCAGCTATTTTCCATTGCCATGGGTGCAGTGAAGTCATCCACCCATTTTCATGGCTGCAAAATCAGCTTTGGAGAGGTTTTGCAAGGTGGTTACCTTTGTGGGGATGTGGCTGACATGTTGAGTTCCATGTTGATTACAACCTGTGTGGATCTCACCATGCAGGGATTGACATCTGTTGATAAGCAAGAGTCCCATATTTAAGTAGTCAACACAGGTCAAGTTTGTTGCATCCTCTACCAGGGGTCAGTATGAGATGGTCCAGGGCATTGGAAATGATGAATCCCAGAAGTGTTGGGCCATTGTACTGGCACTTGACTACTTTCCCTAGGTGATGGAGGGGTAGTTGAAGTCTCATACTATGTCAGTGTTGTGTTGGACCATCATAGATGTCATGGTGTTGAGGAATGTGCATTGACAGTATAGGGACATAGATGTGGACCCATAGCGGGCCATGGTCTGGATTGCACAATTACCCCGAGGCAGTTGTACTGGAAGTAACTCCAATGCATTATGCTGGGATATTAGCCTGGAGGTGTTCCTAGCCATAATGAATATGGCAACACCACCTGTAGAGGTGTGGTCCAAGTTTGGGGGCTGACAGCTGTGGAATTTGTCATAGCCTGATACTGCAGGTCTGCTGTCTGCTGCTGTGAACCACCTCTCCATTACAGCAGACATGTTCCCCACTCCAACGAGTGCTTTGAGTGACTGCATCCTGACAGATGTCTACTGTTGAGCAGCATGGCCCTCAGATTGCATACATGTCTAACTGTTATGGTGGTAATTACATTAGGAACACTGCCTAATAAGGTATCATAGGGGTAGCAAGACACTTAGCCAGTACCTGGAAACTCAGTGCTGACAGATGTAGGACATATGTGGCAAGTCATTGGGTTCTGTCAATTATGTCATCCCAAGCAGAGAGGTACTGGATCCCCTGAGAATGACACAAAACATGTAAGCCAATGTTGCAGTCAATCATCTGTTGATAGTACCACAGCATCATTCTGGGTGATGGTGGTACACTGCTCAAGGCTACTGTCACACCTGCCTGGACCACATAATCAGGGGGTTCAACCACGTCTCTTGTCATGTAGTCCAGGGAGGTGTGTCCCAACTCATTTACACCCACATGGATACAGAGTGATACTTGTAGTTGTTGTGGAGTGCCATGACTGGCTATGTTATGTTTTGGATGCTGGCATGGGATAAATATTTGGCTGTTACCTGCTCCATATTCAACTTAGTGAGTGGGGTATGTGTGTGCCTCATTATTGAATTACCCATGATTACTGTATTGTGCAAGGTGGTTAGCCTTAGGAGCTTAGGTTGAGGGGCACACTATGTAAGATAAATATGTGTCCCTTGGCATGTGCCATGTCATGGTATCTGAGTGGGTGTCTGTCTTATGGTCTGTGCTGTTTGGGTACATGTCCATTGAGTGCCTCTGGGAATGTGGGTGTGTGGCTTTTCACTGTATGTCATGGCTGTCAAAGTGGTTGTCATGGTGATCTATGTGTTCAACATGATGTGGTGCAGTTGATGATCTTATCCTCTTGACCTGCTAGTCCAGTCTTTGTTGGAGAGTCCATATGTCCACATTGGGTGATATATGGGTAACTCTCACAGGTCTGAGTGTTTTGAGATTAGAGGGGAGAGTTGTCTGTGTACATGAGGCAGTTGCAGCAGTGCCTCAGAATGGACAAGTGCACCAGGTTAATGGGTGAAAGCACAGAAAACTGCCCTTCAAACATGCCAGAAGGTGTAGACATAACTAGTAAGTACTGGGGTTACATATCTGATGAATGAGTACTGCTGATGGCTCCCAGGTGTGCCACACATCTTGATACAATAACCTGGTGAAGTGCCAAGCCATAATGCTAGTTGAAGTGCAAGACAGAAAGAATTAGCATGATGTAAGGTTGGAACAGAAGGCAAGCTGTCTGCCACCTGTAATACTTTACTGCAGCTGTGTAATTATCAGTAGCTTTGGCATGTGACAATTCAGTAATCTCTGAAGCACATGCAGTAACTGTGTAATACTATAGTAGACATAACTAGATGGGCAGTAATTCTAATCCCAATACTGGCAAGTGTGTGTGGTTGAATCATGTACTGTCTCGCTTATACCATTTTTGACTTGTGTACTGCCCTTCACACTTCCTCACCTCAATCTAGTAGTCCTGTTGATGTCATCCACCTTAGAAGTATCTTTGGACTAGATGAGACAGTATCATCTCTGTGGTGCATCTAATAACTGTGTAGTACTATAGTAACAATAACTAGATAGCCAGGAGCTCTAATCACCCTACTGGCAACTGTTTGGATGTGTGTGTGTGTGTGTGTGTGTGTGTGTGTGTGTGTGTGTGTGTGTGTGTGTGTGCGTGTGTTCGTGTGTGTGTGATTGTGTGAGAATCACGTAGTGTGTGGGTCACACCATTTTTGACCTGTGTACTACCCTTTACACTTCCCCTCACTCCAATTTAGTAGTTCTGTTGATGTCAGCCACCTTAGAAGTACCTTTGGAATAGGTGAAAATATATAAGCTCTGTGGTGCATCTGATAACTGTGTAGCACTATAGTAGGAATATGTAGATAGGCAGGAGTTCTGTTTGTGTGTGTGAGGACCATATCTTGTGTGGCTTACACCATTTTGATGTGTATACCATACACGGCTGGTGACCACCTCCCGTTGCCATTACTTAATATAGTGTAGTAACAGCATCTGCCTAATATGCAGCAGGTTAAACCATTGTACAGTCCTCTGTACAGATATGTCTGGAAGATCAATATGTTTGCAACCTGTACATGGTTGGAAGTGGTCTGTGTGACTTAATAATGCTCATGTATGTGATATTGTAGCCAGATAGGCCACACTGAGTCTACTGACACGTGGTAGCATGAGGTATCATACCTGACTTTAACACCATGCTGATATGATGTCTGCCATCCTCACAGGTGGCCAGCCTTGTAGGTGCAATTCATGAGTCCAGATGCTTGGTTTTACAAGTGAACTGTTCCTGTTATGGGTCACATTAAAGGCTGCAAGAGGTGTGAACTGATGTATTGTGGTCCTAATTAGTATGTAACAGGAACACCTTGCATTTTAACAGTGGTGTGTACACAATTTATACCCACTGTATACCACTAATGTGTCACAAATGTCCCTACCTTAGGCCGTTTGTCAAGCCCATTTTTCTGGCCCCTGTCCAGATGCCTTGGCACTGACAAGTTGTGACAAATGCTACAGGAATGTTGAATTCACGTCAGATAGGCCCCAGTGGTGACCACTGTAATACAATGCAGTTAACCCCAGCACAAGTAAACATGCACAAAAAGAAATATAACTATTACATAAAGCAATATAGCTATTACTGATGGTTGTATGCATGACCACTGTGATGCAATGCAGTTAACCCCAGTACAAGTGAACATGCACAAAAAGCAATATAACTATTACATAAAGCAATATAGCTATTACTGATGGTTGTGTGCATGGTAAATTGCGTGCCCTTCACATGCCCGGGGTATTGCCAGGCAACAACAGACCCATGTCATACTCACCAGCTTCAGGCTGCTGTCCCATATGCAAACCAGAGGATCCTAGGTAGTTGTGAGAGGGAGTTATTGTCAGCAGACTCACATGTGGCCTTGGTACAGGATAGATACATCATGTCTGCACATCTACAGTACTATCCCCAATAATACACAATGTCCTGTCCTCACCATAGATGTGCACCTCTGTGCATAAGAAAACCTGATCCACAACTGCAATCGGACCTGACACATGGATGTAGATACAATACAGATACATGTATGTCTGATACATTAGTGTACTAATCCCCACTGGGCCCATACCTGCACACTCCTAGTCCAGTGTGTGTGTGTAACCCACCTCCACAATCCTTCCCTTAGCTTCATGGCTTGTTCTTTGGGCAGGTGCCCCAAGTTTGGTGAGGAGCTCCTCAGTGGGTGTCAGTGGGGCCTGGATGGCTGGGCCCCCACCTGTGGTTAGCCAGTCCCTCACTACAGCAGCAGCCCATTGATGTGTATGGCAGATGAAGTCAGTGAACCAATGATGCACATGCTCATAAGTTCTGTTGTGCAGGCGGCATCATTTACCCTATGGACCACACTGTTCCACAGGGTGGTCCTCTCCCACACATCTTCTGCTCTCCATCTAAATAACAGGGCATAATGTCCAAGCACAAATTGGGTGATGATGTCAGTTTCTCCAACAGAGAATGCTGGTATTTGAGCCCTCTGCATGTTACCTGGAAGACATAAACAGGGAAAAGGTCACAGGACCTCATACAGTTGTCAAATTGCACATCAACTGTGGATATTACTTGCAAATAATCCACACTACACCTTAACCCTCCAAGCTATCATGGCTATAGCAGCATGCATTACACTCCTGGCACTGAGCTATCTTATTCCCCCCAATGTTGGACACTTGAGTGCATAATCCTCTAGTCTCCATTCATGTCAGTGTAGAGGGTTGACAGTGGCCATCTTCCATGTGGATGGCGTGTGGATGGTGGGAGGTCTGTGTATGACTGTGATGTGTGATGGAGCTGTGAGTACATGCCTAAGTTCATGTAGGAGGCAGACAGTGATGTTATGCCCCATGGAGATATGTTGTTGTTGCCGTCAGTAAGCAATATGTACATACTCACCATTGTTGAGGGGAGGAGTGTGGTTGATGTGCATATCCCCCTGTACAACTGGGGTGGACAGGGTGGTGATGTTCCCACCTAACCTGTGTGATGCAGGTTGCCTATATCCATGGCATGTGTGTATGAGGTGTTCTTTACCCTCAGTACAGGGTGAATTGTGTTGTTTCTTCTGAGACTTACAACATATGTGGAGACACAGTTGCAATTGTCCTTGGTGGTGTGGATATGTCTGATTTGTAGTCAGAGTCAGCCATACAGGAAGTCACCTGTGAACTTACATGCTTGCTCAGATATAGGTGGACTTGCTTCCAAGTTTTTGCCTTCACCTATATGTCCCTGTACAGCCAATATAGCAACCTATTATGTGGTTTGTGTATTGCTGCTGTCCACCAAAGGAGATTACTCTACCTTGGTAGAGGCTGGTTATACATGTCAGGTACTGCTGATTCCATGTAGCTACAGTGGATATAAAGTGTACACACCCCTGCTACAATGCCTGGTATTTGTGCAATTGTAACATGACATCACAATAACTCATTTCAAAACAATTCCCACCTGTAATGTGACCTATAGCATGTACAATTCAACTGAAAACAATCTGGTCTATGAAAACATGTAAATAATAATCAACAGGCTGAACAAGGGTCCAGAGAAGTAAATAGTATGGGAAGAAATAGCCAGGGAATTGTTATGGCTAAGCTTGTATAGGCCCTAGGGCCGGTAGCCTAGTACCAACCTATGAACCTATGAACCTATGAACCAGTACAGTAAGCCAGCTGAATGTGTGTGCACACCCTTAAACTGATATGTTGCATATGCACCTCTTGAGATGGTTACAGCATTCATTCATCTTGGTTTGGACTCTAACATCATGGCACATCTTCACTTGGCAATAGTTGCTCACCTTCCTAGAAACAGCTGTGATTTTAATTCAATGGAATTGCACTGGATAGGGGCCACATTCAAGATGAGAAACATTATGAAATGATATTCTGTGGTCTGATTGCCATATGGCACACACACACATGGCATTCCAACAGGGATGTGTACACTTGTGATATCCACAAAATATAGGTGTTGATATAGCTAGTAGTGGTAGGCATGGACTGAGGGTCATAACACGGTTGGACACTTCTCCGATTAATACCTGATAATCATGCCTACTCTAGTAACCATATCAGTGTCAGGGCAATGCAACAACCAGTAGCTGTACACATTTATGTCTGTTGTGTGCACTGACACTGATATTAGACACATGTGAAACATGCACAACCTATGCACCTGACTACTTGAAACCCATGTGATTAGTTTTGTGCCTTCCAACTGAACATATGCATACATATATGTGCTCAGGGGATACCTGGTATATATTTTTGTTCTGTATTAGTATGGCACACTGTATTTACAGTCTTGCTGCTCAATCATAATTCTCAACCTGTTATAGCAGTACGTCTGGACAATGGCACACAAAAATGGGTGACAAAAGGGACATCAGTATTGATACTGTATTAATATAGCTGCACTATACATTAGTACGTTGGTAAGCCAAGGTGGTGCAGCGGTAGCATTGTTGCCTCTCAGCAAGAGGTTTTCCTGTTCAATTCTTGGCTGGAGTGCCTTCTGTATAGAGTCTGCATGTCGTCCCGCCGGTCGAGTGGCATTTGAAAGACATGCGTGAATGAGCGTGCCTTCGCTGAAGGTTGGGTGTCGGGCTGGCAACTCGGCACCATAAAAATCTACTGACGATCATTAGCAGACCGGAGTACCACTGTGGCGACCCCTAACCAGGAAAAGCTGAAAAGACAAACAACCATATATTAGTACGTTGATTGCACAGTAGGCTTTGACATCACTGTGGTAACCTGGAAAAAGGTCAACAGTCATAAGTAGGCTATTATGTTACATCATTGCTCACAGACCTGCCAATGGTTTGGCTGACATAACACAGGTATATGTGTATGTGACTACAGATATCAGTCAAAATTTGTGCTTATTGTCCACCAGAACACTGTACAGTTGAATG